>NW_007360325.1:230348-295926 GCF_000271585.1 Trametes versicolor FP-101664 SS1
CGTCAGCCTCTTACTAGGTCTCGATCCTTTCCGACTTTAAAAGCCTTACTTAGAGATTCCGTTCCGAAGCAGACTGATTGCGGTTCAGCCTTACTAAGAGTTCCCGTTCTGCCCGAGGCCAACATCTAGTGTCAGCCTCAGTCTACTAGGTACCATTCTGTTCCGGCCTACTACGCAAAAGAAAAGCCGTTCGACCTTACTAAGAGTTCCCATTCTGCCTGAAACCTTTTGCATTACATTTATCATACGCGATTCTCGTTTCTACGCATACCCGTTACCATACCACGCACAGCTCCAACTTCCACATCCACGGCCCCGATACCACGCTGTGCTCGGCTCCATTCATTGCCTTCACTCGTCCGTCGATGGGCGTTTCGGACATATCTATCCACCCATACTCTACGACACCCAGTTTACGAAACATCTACGACCGTACACGACCAATTGTATCCTATTCGTTATGCAATATTCTTCATCCTCGCATTGTCTTGCAATACCATCGATGTTCCAACCGCTGTTGGTCGATGATACAGCGCTGGTAGATACTCATCCTGGTGCAAGGAAGGTACGGTCCCCCTCCACTCTCAATCACGGCATCCTAACATACTGCCCACCATTCCCTTACGCCGATAAGTGGAACAACAACAGACTCTATATGATTAGGCTCAATATGTACTAATGAATGCGACGGTCTACATATGTAGCCTTGCGCCGATGCCCAGGGAAAACGCTTTCACGGCCGAGGTGCGAACGCGTCCGCAAGGAACTGCTCAATCTGCTTCTTGTGCTGCGCCTAATATCCACGTCCCCGTCAGTCTCCACACTTTGTTAGAATTCAGGAAGGGGTAACGCACCTTGCTGCCCGTCGCGACGGAGCTAGTAGGCTCGCGGCCGGCATAGAGCGGGTACTTGCGCTTATGGTGCGCCGTCTCCTTCGCCGCGGTGTGGATGCGCGGGCCGACGTACGACCACGCGCCGTTGTTCAGCGGCTCCTCCTGCAGAGAAAAGTTGAGTAATTGTCCATTGGTGACTGGAGCATGGAAACGTACCTGGCACCACAGAAGGTCTGCGTTAGGGTACTTGTCGAGGTGGGGCGTCAACTGTGAGGAACCGTATTGTCAGCGGCATGCTCGAGTGTTGAGGTAGAAGACACGTACGAGGTCGTAAGGGAAGGGCGAGATCTGCTCGATCCTGCTGATCACGACGTCGTTGATGCCCTTGTCCTCGCGCTCTTGGAGCAGCGTGTAGTACACTTGGCCTACACATCGCGAAGGATATCAGCCTCGTTTCGCGCCGGCCGGACACAGAAGCAACGTACCAGAGCAGAGAATATGCCGGCGGACCTGTTCGGGGGCGACGATGTTCTCCGGGTGCGCGTCGGGGATGTAGCGCAGGAAGTGGCTGTCACCGGCCATATCCGCGAGGTCAGAGCGCGCTTTGGGGTGGCGGAGGAGGGACTTTGAGAAGAAGAGAATCATCTAGGAAATGGGAGGTTCAGCGGCAGTTCGAAGTATGTTGTGATTTCGGGACTTACGGGCTTGCGGAACTCGCGGTGGATCTGACGGCGAAGGGAGTGGAACTGCAAAGGGCAACATTGTCAGTATTGACTGAATCTGGAAGAACACTAGTAACTCGTACGTAGTTCGCGGGTGTCCTGGAAGAACATATGCGTCAGCACGGAGTACGAGAAGCATTCAACCGACGTTGAACTTACGTCGGGTACACGACTTGCATATTGCAGTCCTGGTGCTGACGCTCGATCTTCTCCGGAGGAGGGAAGACGTGCGGGTGGTCATCACACAACTGCAAGAAACGCTCGATACGTCCGCTCGAGTGTTCCGGGCCCTGACCGTCAAAGCCATGAGGCAGGTTCATGACCAGCCCCGTGCGCTGGAACCACTTGCGCTCGCCCGACGCGATGAACTGGTCGATGATGCACTGCGCGTTGTTCACGAAATCGCCGAACTGCGCCTCCCAGATCGTGAGCGCAGAGGGCGAGACGAGCGAGTACCCGAGCTCGAAGCCGAGTGCGCCGAACTCGGACAGCGACGAGTTGCACACAACGAAGCGCGCCTGGTCGTTGCCTAGGTTGTTCAGCGGCACGTACTGCTGCTCGTTCTCCTGGTCGTGGATGACGGCGTGGCGCTGCGAGAAGGTGCCACGCTCGACGTCCTGGCCGGACACGCGCACGTGGATCTTCTCGAGTGCGAGAGTGCCGAACGCGAGTGCCTCGGCTGTGGCCCAGTCGATGTTCTTGCCCTCCTCGACGGTCTTGCCGCGGGTCGTCAGAATGCGCGCGAGGTTGCGGTGGGGGTGGAAGCCCTCGGGGAACGAGGAGATCGCCTTGCCGACGTGTTTGAGTACCTCTTCGCTCGTGCCGGTGCTGGGCGAGGCCAGGTTCTTCTCCACGAGCTCCTTCGGCGACGGGAATCCGGGCCAGCTCGAGGAGAGCCACTCCTTGCCAGTCGGCTCGTACGTCTTCGCTCCCTCGGCGCCCTTCTCGAGCACGCCCCACACCCACTGCTTGTGCTCCTCAATCTCCTTCTCGGTGAACGTGCCGCGCTCGACGAGCGCCTTGGTGTACTTGGTGAGCGTCGTCGGCTGCTTCTCGATAGCCTTGTACATGCGCGGCTGCGTGAAGCTCGGCTGGTCCGTCTCGTTGTGGCCGTACCGGCGGTAGCAGACGATGTCGACGATGACGTCGGACTTCCACTTCGCGCGCCAGTCCGCGGCGAGCTGGCATACGAAGTTGACAGCCTCGACGTCGTCGCCGTTCACGTGGAAGATGGGCGCGTCGAACGCCTTCGCGATGTCGGACGGGTACGGGGTCGAACGTGCGAAGCGCGGGTCGGTCGTGAAGCCGACCTGGTTGTTCACGATGAGGTGGACCGTTCCGCCGGTGCCGTAGTTGAGCAGATTGTGGAAGCCCATGGTCTCATACACGACACCCTGCCCGGCGAACGCGGCGTCACCGTGCAGCAAGATGCCCATTGCAGTGGTGTGCGTCTGCTCGTCGTTCGCGAAGTGCTGCTGTGCGCGCGTCTTACCAAGCACGAGGGGATCTTCCGCCTCCAGATGCGAAGGGTTCGCCACGAGCGACAAGGCGACCTTCTTTCCAGACGGCGTCGGGCGGACGTAGTTGGCTCCCAAATGGTATTTCACATCGCCAGCCGGGAAGTCGTCGTCTTCGGCCGTCCCTGAGAACTCGTTGAGGATAGCCTCGATGGGCTTCCGGATGACGTTGGCAAGAACGTTCAGGCGACCACGATGAGGCATACCGATGGTGATGTTCTGCACGCCGTGCTCGACCGACCTATCGATGAGCGCTTTCATACCGGGGATGAGGGACTCGCCACCCTCGAGACCGAAACGCTTCTCGTTGGGGTACTTGGTCGCCATGAATTTCTCAAACGACTCCGACCACATGAGGCGGTCGAGGACCATGCGCTTCTCGTCAAGGGTGTAGTTCCAGGGCTTCGGAATTTCGACGCGCTCCCGAATCCAGTCGCACTTGTCCTTGTCGGGAATGTGGACGTATTGGAAACCGATCGAAGCACAGTATATGCGCTTGCAAGTATCGATAACCTCGCCGAGCGTCATAGTCTTCCTGTCCTCCGTGGCAAAGTGAGGAAGGATACCCGGACCGAGGGTGATCGGCGTTTGCAAGTCGCGCTCCGAGAACCCGTAAGGCGCGAGCTCAAGCTCAGGCGGGTTCACGTTGTTGAGGTCGGGGTCAAGGATGCCGAGTGGGTCGAGATCCGCCATGTGGTGACCACGAACTTGGTACGCGCGAACGAGCAATTGGACCTGCCAGCCGTGTAAGAATGAGCATATTGTACCATCCATTGTGATATGTGAGGGGGAAAGTCGTAGGCCGGTATTGCAATTACTACAGACGCTAGAGAAGCGTAGACGTGATCACACGTAAATTCTTGTGCAATAGAGCGGTAGTGAACGCCGCACGCCCGGAGAGGGACGGGAGTGCATATATGTCACTCCCTCGGAAACCCTCACGATACGCGTTTTTCTCCCAGGTAACGCGTCCACCGAAACAGAGGCCGGCTTGGGGGCACAACACGAGGCCGAAATATTTGCATACCTTCAAGTGGATGTCCAAGTCCTTGTTCCCAGTGAGGTTCAAAGTCGCAATGCCTGTGGCCTCAAAGCTCGGCGGAGGAGTGAATGCCTTGTAGCTTGGGAGGCCCTTCTCCATCCCGGAAAAGTACGCGTTCCACGACGCGTGAACGACTTTGGGGTCTTCCCGCCAGAGCCGGTACATCTCGTCGATGTAGTACGAGTTGCCGCCATTCGCGAACGCGTCGTTGGGTGACGGTGGCTTCGCAGGAGTAGCGTAGGTGCGTACGGCGCACACCTGCGCGATACCGAAGCGGTATCTCGACCCGCTGAGCGGTTGGATGACTCTAGGAAGACGAGTCAGTCTGTGCATCTTGACCGGCACGCGCGATCAACGCAGTCGTGAGTCGTGAGGACGTGAAATGAGCCCAAAGGCAGAGGAGGAGGAGGAAGGAGGAAGAGAGAGGTACTGGAAATATATTCGACCGGGCATTCCGACGTCGAGTGCCTGCCCATTCCTGTCCTGGCCGATGGTCATGACGAAATTGCCCTGCCCGCTCGTAGGCGCTCGGCGGTCCTTCGGATTCCGGGACCCGGCTCGCCGATGCCGTCGGGCGCTCGTTACCCCGCATTCGACCTGCTCATCGAGGGCGACGACCTCCAGCACCTCCCCGCACTCTCACTCACCTGCTTTACGCGTCGAACGCGCCGGCTATGGCTTCTCTCATTCTACGGCGTGCGACTCGAGTGCGTGAATCGGGGTTTGCGCGCCAGATCGTCCGGAAGCGTACCCTCAATGTCGACCACGGTACACCGACACCTGCACAAGGCATGCCCCCTCCGCTCCGGGGAGTGAAGGTGCTTGACCTGACTCGCGTGCTTGCTGGCCCGACGTCGACCATGCTGCTTGCGGACCTGGGCGCAGATGTGATCAAGGTCGAGGAGGTATCTAGAGGTGATGATACGAGTGAGCCCGCTGCATTCAAATAACTGAACCTGGTGCACAGCACATTTCGCTGACACGGTATCTTGAGGATCCTGGTCTCCACCGTCTGCTCCTCTGTCGCCTTCAGCGCCGCAAGAAACATCGCACCTTCCCCCGGAGTCGGCATACTACCTCGCCGTCAACAGGAACAAGCGTTCGATCACGGTAAACTTCAAGGAGCCTGAGGGCCGAGCGATTCTCCATAAGCTTGTGAAAGAGGCAGATGTCCTGGTAGAGAACTTCATCTCTGGGAAGCTTGCAGAATCGGGGCTTGGTTGGGAGGATTGCCGAAAAATCAATCCTCGCCTCATATATACCAGCATCACTGGTATGTCTATTATTATCATAACCTTCGCTTGAGTGTAACCTTGCACTAACCTCCGTATCGTATATAGGTTACGGCCAATCTGGACCTTTCAAGAAAGCTGCAGGCTACGATGTCATCGTCGAGGCAGAGGCCGGTCTCATGCATATGTGGGATAGTCCCTAGCTCCATGTCCCACGCTGCCGGGCTAACAATTACCATTTACAGCACGGGCGAGCCTGACGGTCCGCCCTGCAAAGTTGGTGTTGCAGTAACCGACATAGCGACTGGCCTATATGCGCACGGCGCCATCATGGCTGCCCTTCTGTCGCGGCAGCAAACAGGCCAGGGGGTCTGGATCGATTGCAATCTGTTTGAGTCTCAGGTACGTCGACAGCCAGATTCCCACATCCGAGACAGGGCGCTCAACACCCTCACAGCTAGCAGGTCTTGCGAACATCGCTTCAAATTACCTTATTGCAGGTCAGGGAGGGTCGCGGCACGGCACCTCGCATCCGTCTATCGTTCCGTACCAAGTTTTCCCGTGCAAGGACGGTTTCATCATGATTGGGGCCGGAAACGACAAACAGGTCGGCCTGTCCGTGCAACCCATAGAGGCCTGCTGACCCGCGTTTCCTCCATGACAGTTCAAGCTGTTCGCCGAGACGATATTGGAACGTGCTGACCTTCCCTCTGACCCGAAGTTTTCCACCAACAAGGCCCGGGTTGCGAACAGACAGGAGCTTGTATCACTGATCACAGACACGCTACAGAAACAGGGCCGCGACCATTGGATAGAAAGGCTCACGGGCCTGGGGTGCGTAGTCGGATTTCTATGTTTAGGTTGGCAGACAGTCCCGGCTCATGGGATACATAGCATCCCTTTCGGACCCATCAATGACATCGAGCAAACTTTCGGTCACCCCCAGGTTGCTGCGCGCCAGATGATCACAGAGGTCGAGGTGCGTTCTTCTCGGAGACATCAGTGCTAGTGCTATCGGTGCTGGGAACTAAGACTTCGGTCGGCCTTTGACTAGCACCCGCGAGCTGGTAAAATCAAGCTCGTCTCTCCCCCAGTGACTTACAATGGGAAGAGAATGCCCATTGCCCGGCCACCGCCGTACTTATCGCAGCACACTACCGAGGTCCGTGGAGATATCATCATCTTCCTCGCCCGTCTGACCCCGCTGAACGTCTCTCGCGACAGGTGCTCACCGAGCTTGGATATAGCGAAGAAGAGATAGCGACACTACGGGAGAAGAGAATCATCTAACTAGACAGGAGCAATACCATCACCATCTCTTGTCACGCCGCCGGCACATGGGACGCTCACATGCATGCCCCAGGTGGAGATATGCGACCCAGCACCGTGCGTGCGATATAGAGGTAACAAGCTCGGCGCTTCCTGCCCCGGCTTCAGCTTCAGCGCTCGGGCTGTGCAGCCCCCCCACGAAGGCGACCTTGACATGTTCACTGTTCGTTTTGAACCTTGCTTTCCCAGCACCCTCGCTCTCCGCATGGTGCCGCAGCTTTGGGAAAACGTTCACGCGTCGGCCGGCGCCAGGCTGAGAAGTCCACCATCTGTTTTCGACCTATCGCGGCTCAGTACACTCACCACCACGCAGCGGTTCTATACTTATAAACAAGTCAAGCAGGATATCAGCTCCCAATTCAACTACGTGCCCATGGTCCCGCAAGTGTTGCCCCGTGATACCGCTTCTATCCGCCCCGGTGCTTCTCGCTCGACGCTCACTCCGCCTCGGCGACTCCCCATCTTGCTGTTCGGAACTCTGGCATGACGAGGTCCGCTCTTCCTGTTCATCACAGCCTCCCGAAGCGCACACACTTGCATCATTGATCGGGGCCTTCCTGGTCGACAGATGCACAAATACCTCCCGCGAGCTGGAGAGGATGGGTCTCTCGCGTCTCGAGTACTCCTGGCGGACTCACGCTGCTTGTCTATCTAGCTCCCCGCTTCTTGCTGCACAACTCTCTCGGGTGTCTGCTACTGTGCCACAATGCGTCATCCGTACGCCCTGGTGCCCGACTCCCGACCGCCCTCTCTGTGCTCTGTCCACTCGCGCTCCTGCACTCCAGAGCCCCGGAGTCCACCACCACCACAGCCGAACAGGAGGCCTCCCACCCTTGACCGGAGTGTGTCTGTCCCGGCCCTGCGGTCCGTCATCCCGCTCGGTGGGATTTACCCCCTCCCTCGCACGCCCGCGGCTGTAGACACGAAGAAGGCAAAGAGGGGGCATTATGTGAAGCACTCAAGCAGAGTCACGCTGCTGTTGAGCGAACAGGACGAAGGTGCGGAGGTGCCGGCGTACTCTACCGGGGATACGATCGAGGGCATCCTGGCAATCGCCCGCTCGTCTGGTCTTCTCGCGCTGGAGGTGAAGGTGAGATTATTCCTCGACTTAGGTGACTCCGTCGCGCATGACAAACGACGGATGCTCCCACAGGTGGAAGGGACTATCTTGATAGAAGAACTCGGCGGATCGGGGACGCGGACCGTCAAGGTCGTAGACGAGCTGGTGTACTCCTGGATACCCTCTCGGAACGGGCCCTTTCCGCCTCAAGCGTCCTTCCGGTACACTTTGCCCACGACGTTCCGCGACCCCGACTCTGGCAACCGCCACCCACTCCCGCCAACATATAGCGCGCGGCTCGACGGGATCCCCGGGTTCAGGGTGACCATCGCATATGTTGTCGCGGTCAATCTCACGCGCATGCGCGAAGCGGCATCGCTCTGGCGCGGCGTCACGAAGTGCGTGCATTCCCTGATTTGCGCGCATCTTCTGCGTCCATTGGGATGTGGTGCTGATTGCCTGTGACGATGATTCAGTATGAGAGTACCCTTTCGGTGCATCCATCGAACGCGACCAGCGCTACAGGGGCCCTTCCCAAGCCTCTCGCAAAAGACGGAAGACAAGCCGCGAACACTGTTTGCCTTCCGCCTCCGTCCGTGGCGCGCGGGCGCCCCGGTCATCAAAGTTCACGTCAGTACTTCTCATTCTCCGTCTCCTCCTGCGCGGACGCCCACATCGGTACCGCGCAGTCGCCATGTTGGAATGCAATGCTGACTGGGGTCAACGCCACCCGCGCAGGTGTACCTGCCGGCATCACAAGTATGCAGCGCACAGGAACCGATCCCCTTCCACGTCTCGCTCCTCGCGGACGAGCTCACGCTCGCGCCGTTCGCGGAGTACCGCCCGCCCGCAACGTCATTCCTCTCGCTCTCCACGTCGGTGTCCGGGTCGAATACGTCCAGCGAGTCTGTTGCCAGTTCAGGGCGGATGCCATTTCTCCCGCTGGCCGTGCGTAAGCTGCAGAGGGCGCAGCGGTGTCCACTCAGGATACAAGTGCAGCGGACGACGGTGGTAGATACGCGTCCCGCGGGACCGACAGGACACGCCCATGTGCCAGGGAAGATGGCGGACGGACGGCCACCCCTGCCCGAAGAACAGAGCCACCTGTACTGTTCGGAGTGGATTGGGCAGGGCGTGGTGCATAACACGAGCAGGCGCGCGAACACGGTGGTGTGGTCCGGGGCGATCATCATTCCGCCACGCGCGGCCGGGCTTGGGGGCGGGTTCGAGGTGGATGGGATGAAGGTCGTCGTGCGTGCATTTCCTCTGTGCAGATGCGTGAACACCGGTCGCTGATGATTTCCACGCGTGTCGTGCAGGACAGCATCGTGCTCTCGATCGAGCCCCCGTCAGGAAGCAGACCGCAGTACATCCCGTTCAGCGAGAATGTTCCTCTGCGGCTCACCTCGGACTCGTTTGCGTGTCGGAATGCGATGCCTGTATCACCATTAGCATCATGAATCGGGGTTGGACGAAGGCTACCTTACACCGATTGGCTGGATATTGACACGGACCAGTTAGAGTCTCACATATACCCACTCAAAATATTAGGACAAAGTCGAAAGACCTACGCTTCTCGTCAATGCATGACTCAATGGATGACGAGGGCCATACAGTGGAAAATCTTTCAAGCCGTGGTACGCACGTATATAACATAGCAGCTCTAGATCTGTGCCTGCGTACCGCTATATATAGCACAACATCCGCTGTGAACGCTACCAGTTCTGGTCTTGACTGGGATCGATGCCACGGTTATGCTTAGAATGTGTTTCGAGCAGCGCGCGCAGTCAAGGTGGGAGGATGAGCGGAGTGAGCGGGAGGCAAGCGGGAGGCGCTTGAGAGGAAAGAGCGCATCTTCGGCGGCCGCATGCAAAACGGACGAGCGGCTGAGGTCGCTTCGTCCCACATGCTTTTTCCGACTTCCACATGCTCGCCGTCTCTGAATGATACACCCGGCCTGCTGCTTGTCTCTGCTGCCGGCGATACATGCGGTCGACCCGCGATTCAACGGTGATTGAACAGCACGTTACCATCGACGCCTCCGGTGTCGGATGTCAATTCGGGCGCAGGGCTCGGGGGCATCGAACGATGGACCGCGTGTGTGCGCGCAGCTCTAGTCCGGCGCGTCTTCTGCTGTTGGAGCAGCTGTGTGGGGGATGGTGAGATAGTGCGCGAGTACACTGCCGGACCGTCCCCACAGTCCGCCGGTGGCAGCGGCCGACGCACGCCATATGCTTTACTCATAGCCTCCTCCTCTTTCGCTGCTCACCATTCCTCGTTATCCTCTCTCCACACGCTTCCTCTCTCCGCGCTTTCTGGGGAGCGCAACAGGACTGCCTCTAGGCGACCGCGTCTCTCCACACTCGAGTCATGTCGACGACCAGCCTTCCAAACTACGTCCCATCCTTCTCCCGCATCCCCTCCTACTCCGCGGAGCCGCAAGAATATGAACAGCGCCTGGCACTGAACCGCCCGGCCCCGAGGCCAGTTGGAGATTTCGTGAAGCAGTCCAAGGGAGGGAACGTGAGCCTCCGCCTCTTTGCACAGGAGGACAACGTGAGCTTGCCGGTATATGGGTCCGCGGCTGCGGTGGAAGGAGCCATCAATCTCACGAAGACCGACGGGGTCACTGCCGTGGAAGTCAAAGTGCGTAGCCGGCGGGAATTTAAGATCAGCGGTGCGCGTAGATCGACGAGCTTGAGCTGAATTATAGCTGTGTAGATTGAGGGTAGCCTAAAGCTGCAGGAGGTCGCCGAGGGCGGTACGACCACCCACAAGCTATGCCTCTCCAAGGTCACTTTGTGGAGCAAGGAGACAGATTCGGAACCTTGTCCAGCATCCCTCAAGTTCAGCTTGACTCTGCCCGAGACGTTCTCCGACGGCAAGGACACATACGTGAGTGGTCTTCCACATTTCATGCTGAAGAGGTGTGCTCATGGCAGTACCGCCGCCGACGTAGCCCTTGCCGCCTACCCACAATGTACACTTGTCTGGCGTTCCTGGGTTCGATGCAAATATCGAGTACGGAGTGAGCGCAACGGTGGTCAAGGGTAAGGTGTCGAGTCTACTGCAGCGGCTCACCAACTCGTGAGTCTATCTTTCAAAGGACGTGAGGCAGAGAGTGACTGTGTTTCAGTTCGATATCCACCCCTTTCATATACCACCCACGCTCCCGCCCCGCCTTGCCGCTACCCGAACCTATGTACCAGTCGCATGACATGTCCGGACTTGCCGAGTCCCCCGACTGGCGGTGTTGGGAGTCGACCATGAAGGCGAGGACATCCGGCGGCAAGGATATCCACTGCCAGGTACGTTGGACCTTGCGCTCAGCTTACTGCATGGGGCTCACACACAAGGCTTGAACAGCTCTACCTTCCCTCCTTACGAGTCTTCAGCATCAGCCAACCGATCCCGTTCCATATTATGTTCTCCTCATCCGCATTCTCGCTCGCCGCCTACCTGCCATATGGGCCCACAGCTACCATCCTCGCGCCCAACAAGCAATTCACCCGCATCAAGGTGGTCAGGCAGTCAATAGTAGACGTTCGGTACGTATAAACAGCAGCATGATATGGGATCGCGCTAACACACTTTTACTGTAGAAACGCGCTCGTTCTGGGTACGAAGACGGACATCTGGCGTGTTGACACCATTGGCGAGGCTGAATGCAGACATTCGGTACGCTCCCGCGAAAAATTGGTTTACGGTGTATGCTGACTCCACCCTAGGGCGACGGATCCGACTGGCTCTCCTTCGTCGGCGAGATCCGACTGGACGACTCGGTCAAGGTCGGAGGCTTCAAGGCGGGCGGGCTCACCGTGAAGGTACGTTGTTCCGCATCGATTTGCCCTTACAACACTCAACGCTCAACGCACGACGTTCTAGGACTTCATCGAGTTGAGCATGATACCGCCTGACCCGGTGAAGTGCCCGTTCCGGGAGATGCGCCTAGTCATTCCCATCCGACTCACCACCGACCCATGGTCTTCCGACGGGTACATGCTCGCCGTCGCCGACTCTGATTTCTCTGCGCCGCCCACCCCGCCGGACTCGCGATCACAATAGGACGCTGCCACTCTGTGCCGCTCTCTTTCGGTCAAGTTCGACGCACATTGGATATACGCTCCTGCGCCGTTGTAACATAGCTGCTTGGTAATGGATGCCTGTTGTATGACTAAATAACATTATTGTTCCTGGGAGGCCAGTGCTGCACAAATATCGGCTTGCATTGACGACCTCGTCCTTCCCGTGCCTGCCGTGCTCTCAAGGCCGTCAACATAGGCACAACATGTGAGCTTGCTTTCAGTCATTCCGTGCGTTCTTGCCGCTACTTCCGCGATTGTCCAGGTACCCGCACTTCACCAGTCTTGAGTGGATCTCAGGACCGCCTGAAGTATGCTCACGCACGCCCCGGCGACGCGACGATGCTGCATAGCCTACTGCGGGTAATTGAGGCCTGCATTGAAGCGAGTATCGTAGCGTCTACGGCGCTGCATTCCCTTACGACCGTGGTCCCTGCCGGCGCGCATCTGGGCCTCGGCAGCCAGTGCACGGCGCGCCGCTGTCCTATTCGTTCATCCCTTCCAAGCACATACCTTCGCGTTTTGGGCGTACCCGACCCCGCGAGGCACACACGGAAGGCCACTGCGTGCGCGGGTGGCCACTCGGGATTGCAGACGCATCACTGCTGCCGCGATAATGGTCGGCTGCGACAAATGCCGCTCCTGCTCCTCCCCGCGTCTCTGGTCTCCTGGCAGGAGGGCGTATATAAGATTGTACATGTCCCGCAGGGCTTTCTCTGCGCATCTCTAGGTTTCAGCGCGTTCAAGATGCGCCTCACTATCTTCGCGTCGGTCGTGTCCTGCGCGATCCCCGTTCTATCTCAGCAGATCTACGACGTAGTGCGTGTCTCCGTTTTTGTGTGTCTCAGCGTGTGTTATTGACAAGCCTTGCAGTGGTCTACGACCTGGGACAGGTCTCAGCTGTTCACGTACAAGAACCTGTACCCGAACCCGGTCCAGTTCAAGACGCCCGGGGCGATCGGTGCTGCAGACATCGTGCTCAGCGACGCCCATACATACCAGTCCCTCTGGGGATTTGGTGCATCCCTGAGTGCGTCGCTCATTCATTTACCTTTTTTGGACGCACCTTGTGCTAACTTAATATGCACAGCCGACTCCTCGGCCCAGGTGCTCAGCAACCTCAAGGTATGCATTTCTTCATTGAAAGATAAGGCTCGCCTAGTATTGACGTGTTGTGTCAGACCAAGAACTCGGACAGCTACTGGAAGCTGCTGAAATACCTCTTCGATAGTAAGTACATCCAGCCCCGTTATTTACGCTTTACTGACCATCTTCTCGATAGACACTGACGGGGCCAACTCCGCTGGTTTCTCGTACCTCCGCATCCCCTTGGGCGCCTCAGACTTCTCCACCACCGGTGAGCACGCTTCGTTCCTCGCGTATACGCGTGCATTCTCTATAGTTCATGCAATGCACAGTGTACAGTTTCGATGACGTCAGTGGCGATACCTCCCTCAAGTACTTCGATATCAACAAAGCGCCGTCTTCCGTGTTCAGCGTGCTGAAGGACATTCGGTCCATCAACAGCGCGATCAAGGTTCACCTCCTCCCATGGTCTCCGGTATGTTTATGCTACTATGTTATGCGCCAAAAACGACTTGGCTCACGCAAGCTGTGTAGCCGGGATGGATGAAGGACACGGGGTCGATGAAGGGCGGCAACTTTTTGTCCAAGTATTCGACGGCTTGTACGTGACGATCCCCTCGCGCAGTCCGCCCCAGGATGGCTCATGTTTCACACGTAGACGCGAACTACCTACTTAAGGCGCTGCAAGCCTACAAGAGCAAGGGCGTCACAGTCTTCGCCATCGGCGTTCAGGTCAGTCTCTTCATCTGGCTACGATAGCGACGTTCACGCACTAACTAACACATGTCGACAGAATGAGCCCGAGAACTACAACCCGACGTATCCGACCTGCGTGTTCACCGCCGCGCAAGAGGCACAGGTCGCGAAGACGCTGCGCACGCTCATGAACAACAACGGCTTCTCCGGCACGAAGATCATCGGCTATGACCACAACTGGAACGACGCTGCAGGATACCCAGTGGACTTGGTGAGTTTACCATCTCTACTCCGACCGGCGTAGGACTGGGTGCTAAGATCTGCGGAATAGATGAACGACGCCGCGGATGCATTCGCGGGTGTCGGCTTCCACTGCTACTCCGGCTCAGTTGGGCAGCAGGACGCATTCCATAGCGCGTACCCGAAGAAGGACATCCTGTTTACGGAGTGCTCGGGCGTGTACGGCAGTGACTGGTGGAGCGACCTAAAGGTAGGCGAATTCTCTGGGCATGTGCATGTTAATACGATGGCTGACCCTTGTACGTTTACAGTGGTACATGGACAACATGTGAGCGTCCGGTCTCAGTGAGGGACACGACCGTTTCTCTGACCTGCGCGCAGATTCATCGGCTCGATCGAGCACAACTCCAAGACAGGTCTCATGTGGAACCTTGCCCTCGACGGGAACGGGCAACCTATGCTGCCTGGGACGAACAGCTGCTCTCCGCCGTGCCGCCCTGTCGCAACCGTCAACAGCGACGGGAGCTGGAGTGTGAACCAGGAGTGTGCGTTATTAGTAGCGTCCTCAGCTCGATGCAGGCAAAACTGACTTGACTCGCATCTCACCAGTCTACGCGATGGCGCAGGCTTCGAAAGCCATCCTTCCCCGCGACGCTGGTGGGCCGTTCGGAAGGCGCATCGGGGTCAGCCTCGGAGGCAGCCAGAGCTGGGCGCTGCGCGTCAGCGCGTTTGTCACCGGGCGCGCGAACTCGAACGACTGGCTGCGCTACAGCCTTGTCGTGCTCAACTGGTACGCGTCCCGCAGTTGTCGTTGTCGTTGATCAACGGGGCTGACGCACCCTGCACAGGGCTGATAACACCAACGGCGCATGGAACCCGACCCCGGTAAAGACGACGATCGAGTTCCGCGGCCAGCAGGTGAGAGGCTTGTCTGTCTCGGTTGCGTGGTGGCTGACGGTGGACCCTTAGGCAACGTACACCTTCCCTGTGGGGATCACCACACTCTGGTGGTACGCGTCGAACCAAGGCCACTTCAAGAGAGAGGACTTGGACGATGAGGCCATTGTGTTCGGGAACTCGACCGCCGCTACGCTCTCCGCCCAGACGTCCACCGATGGAGCCACTGAGGACTTTACCTCCGAGGGCACCCTCTACAGCAAGTCCAACGGCGAGAAGGTTCGACGCACCAGGTTCTATTGAGCATACGCGGCGTAACGTTGAGCAGCGTTCTGTTGATTTCTTGTATTTCTATATATACTCCGTCCTGTTACTCGTGTACAATAAATAGCGTTGGTCCCACATAGAGACTGTCGGTTGCTTCAACTTGTGCTTGCCGATTGGGAGTGAAACTTCGGTGTCCTACGAGTGCGATGGCACTGTTAGAACCGCGGGTGCAGCGTAACAGGCAGCGCCGGCCGCCGCGTCATGAAGAAGTCCTTGAAGCCTTCCTCATACGCACTAGGGTCCCACCCCGCCCTCAACCGCACCTCGAACTTCTGCACGACCGCACATGCGACTGCACGCATTTCCTGCATCGCCATCGGCCGCCCGACGCAGTTCGCGGGTCCGTGAGAGAACGGGAGGAACGCGGCGTCGTTGTGCACGAAGTCCATCCCCGTCTTTTCGGAAGCTGGCGCGCGTCCCGTAGCCAGCAGCCAGCGCTCGGGCCAGAAGCCCTCGGTGAAGGGCGCGAAGTTACGTGGGTCGCGGTGGAGTGACCAGGGCGGAAGGTACAGCGCGGTGCCCGGCGGGACGTAGCTGAAAGCGATACGGAGCGTCAGAGAATATTACGGGTGAAGGGGTGCGTGCAGCGCGTACTTCGACCCGAGCATGACACCTTGGCCGCGATGCGGAACCTGGCGTTGGGTGCCGGTAGGTACGGGTGGATAGAGACGCAAAGTCTCGTTGCTATACAAGATAGAAGCCATATTAAACATTTGAATTGAGCTTCCTGGAGATAGGCAAGGGCTCACATAGCGGCAGTGAGGTAGTGCATATCGCGGTAGTGCTTCGGGTCACAGGGATTATCGCCTGGGGGATAGAACTGATCGACTTCGGCCTGGAGACGCTTGTATGCGTCCGGATGCGTTGCGAGGCAGAAGAAGAGACTTGTCAGTCCGCTTGAAGTCGTGTCCGCGCCTGCGATGATCGCGAGGATGCCGTCGCTGACGAGCTGAATCTCCGGGGGCGGGGCTCTGTCGGGAAGGTCTTCGTTGCTCTACTCGCAATAACACGAAAATGAGCGATTGGCGATATCTATGCATATATGTCGGTGAGGAGTGCGCACCAGATAGTGGAAGACGTCCTTGCGTTCCGAGCCACGTTGGAGGCGCCGCAGAGTAAACTCTCGGCAATGCACACCCATGCGCTTGCCAGGCCTAGACATGAACGGGAGGCGCGCAGCATACATTCCGAACCACGGGACGTGGCCGATGAATGTGGCTGGCCTGTTCATACTGTGAGCATTCGGTACTCAACGGACTCAACTCATGGATACTTACGGTGATCCAGCGCCCATCGTATCCCAGATCCCGTCCTTGTCCCCGTCGCGCATCAGTTCAGAGCCGCCGCCATAACTGAGTTAAACAGCGTAAGCATCGTCGTGGATGCGACCGACTGATAGACACGCACGCCATATCACACATGAAGTCGTATCTGCAGAATATATATGCCCACGTCAGCTCCACCAACATCAAGCGAAACAAATGAACGCACGCGAAGTAGTTGATGTATACACCCAAGGACACCTCCCCTTTCTGGCGTTCCAAAACCTCGATAAGTTGGTTCGCTCTGTTGGAGACCCGTGGCTCATATTCCTTCAGAGCGGCAGCGCTGAATGCGCGACTCCACGGCTTTCGCCGCTCGTGGTGCACAGCGGTGTCCATTATACCGGGGAGGGGCAGGTTTGTGGTGGTACGGATACGACCGACCATCACTACGACATTCCAAACACAAATGAGATCTCGAGGCGTTATTGGAGACATCAGACACTTACACGGTCCTTTGGGGACTCCAGACGGTCCCAGCATTGCGCTGAGAATTGATGGGTCTCTGAAAGACAGCTCGTTTGGGCCTGGAGGGAGAAAGTTGAAGTCGCGTTACAGCTGTAAAGACACCGCCACTACTCACCTGTCCTAACTACATCGCCGTATAGATCGTGAAGCTCCTTCATGTACGTGTGTTGATCGCCGTTCAATCCGATGCGGGCCATCCAGAACTTGGTCAGCCTGCATGGCAGAGGTCCGGGATACCGCGCAAGAGGATGGAACGGTGACAAGCGATAGAGCACGACGGACGTTAGCAAAGTTGAGTAGAAGAGCGTGAGAGAGGCGACGATCGCATAGAATAGCGGCAGGGTGAATCCCAAGAGACCAGAACCGATCAGAGGGGGGGCAGTGAGAAGCAGGAGGTGCACGGCAATGGAGTAGGTCTCAAGACGTCTGAACAGCTGGTGCGTAGTCTACAGGCGATAGTCAGCAATCGCCGATGTCGATCCGTAATCAGGGTGTCATATCGCGCAGAGACGTACCAAAGCCAGACCACAGACTGCGATACAGCCAGCCTCAGTCGAGACACGGGGGTCCAATTCGAAGGTCATTATCGCAGTGGTACACGGTGGAGATAGAGTTGCCTCAACCCCTCAGCATGTCTCTTATAGTCATGCTCGCGCTGCGGAAGCTTTCGTGCGCTAACGCTAGCATCATATAGGCTTGGCCTGCATCTGCCGGTCAGAATCGGGTTGATGCAGGTCCATTGAGGGGTAACGATGTCAATTACGAAGCTAATGCACTGATGAGAAAGGCCGCATGAGTCCGAGTGCATGGGTCTTGGTGGATATGAGGAGATAACGTACCCGCTTGTGGAGAGCGCGTGGTTTCTAGCAGACTAAACTTTGTCTGACACACTCATACAGACTTGTGTGCACCTCTTCAAGGCCTTTCATGAACGGCGGGAAGGATGTGGAACGAAAGCATCACAGCTAGCTCGTCCGAATCTCATCTCACTACGGTGGCTCAAATGTAAATGCGATCAAAACCCAAGACAAGATACCACGCGTCCGCTGGACAGTTCGTGCAGCCGGTTAGTCTCGTTCCCAGACCTTCTACAGAGGCTCTCCCCCCTCCCGCACGCTGAGCGCTGTGATTGGCCAAAGGAATGGTGCACAGGCGCTAAAATATTTTGGCCAGGTTCTCACGAAGGGATTTGAGCGCGCGGGGGGGAGAGCCCTGTAGAAGGTCTGGGGCATTTCGTGGGCGGTAAGGCCACTCGTGACGGCAGGTCACGTTACGTCAGCGATTTCTCGTCATCGCTGTCCGGCTTGCAGCTGATCCCGACGCTTTGCATTCATTATTTTAAAATAATGGTGGCTTTGAAAGTCGCTTGTAAAGCATTTTTGAGTCTATTGCACTATGTTTGAAGGCGAGGCGAGGCGTGGTTGAAGCGCAAATGCATTCCCTGCGATTTCGCGGCGCGTTGACAGCCAGCGCTAACGCCGTTTGCGGGCGCTTGGGGGTCTTTCACGTCGCACTCCCCGCTCAGTCTGCGTGGCGTTGAATATCCCCAGAATTGGAGTGACAGTCGGAGGCTAACCCCCAAGCACAACCACAAACTTACAGAATATGAGGTGCCCGCATTATGATGCCATTTGAGTAACAGTATCGTCACGAATAACGTTTGGTGACCCCCGTAACCGTCCTGTCACGAGTGGCTGTTTTGGGCCCGAAATGCCCCAGACCTTCTGGTGCACGCCCTGTAAGCGCCAGAAGGGATGGGAACGAGACTAGCAGCCGGTGTGATTCTGGGGTCTTCGAGACAAGCAGATGAGAGCAGATGATGAGTGCATTGGAGAGAAGAGAGAGGGCCAAGGCTCGGGAGAGGACTCGAACGTTGTGCTGGGCGTTCTAGATCGGGAGGCTAAACCGAAAAAGGCAGGCGCGCGGTATATCATGCGCCTCCCTTGCCATCCGCGACCCTGGCCGCTCCCTCCATGATCTCCATCTGCCTCCTCCTCGCGCTCTCCTCAGGCCTCGTTCACGCCCAACCCTCCAACTGGCTCCGCAGGTTCACCCCAGGCTCGCGTGATGATGGCAGCTGGCTGTGGAGCTGGGCTTGGGCCTCCGATGGCACAGTCTCCGTAGTCGACCGCTCTCCTTCAGTCACTTTCCCTGCCCGGCCAGCGTCCTTCGGCCTCGAGCTCACAGACCCGCTACTGGGATATGTGATCCCTCTTTCTGCCTTCACCGCACCCTGCCCTTATGATCCCGACAACTCGACATCCCGGAGGCATTCGTTTGACCCCGACGCTGTTTTCGGATGCCCGGAACTCTGCACAATCGGGAACCATGAGCCCGAGACCACAGATACCTGGATCGCTCTGGTCCAGCGCGGCGGCTGCCCCTTTGTCGAGAAGGCACGACAGGCGCAGAAGCTCGGAGCAAGAGCGGTTGTTGTGGGCGGAGATCGGGACAACCCTGACGCTCTCCTGAACATGTTCAGTGAAAGTACGCATCTATGACCTATATTTTCTGTCTCTATCGTCTAAACGAACTCCACAGGGGATGCGTCTGATGTCACCATTGCTGCGACGTACATCAAGTACTGGGATTATGTGCAGTTGTCGCATATGATTGCCGTATCAAATACCACCCACTCTGGACTCAAGACCCTCTCTCTCCTGCTGAACACCGAGTATTCTGCATGGGAATGGTACTCGTACGTTCTTGTCGTACGATCTTTGTGCATATAGCTAATAGCCACTCTTGTCAGCCCCATCATAACCTTCATTATAATACTTCTATTGCCCTCTCTCCTCACCTTCATCACGCTCCTCATCCACCGCGTTCGCGCTGCACGGGCTGCGCAGCGCGACCGCGCCCCCGAAAGTGTCGTGCACAACCTTCCTTGGCGGGAATGGACAGGGACAGGCTGGGAGAAGCACGAGCCTACTTCCGACCCCGCGGAGCCCTCGTCTACACCCGATCCAGACCTCGAGCGCGGGCCGGATGCCCCGGTTGCGTCGACGTCGCACGACCTGCCGCTGCCCGCCTGGGTCGAAGAGCAAATGGAGTGTGCGATCTGCCTGGAGATGTTCGTGAAGGGCGATCGCGTGCGCGTGTTGCCATGCTACCATTTGTTCCATATCGCGGAGATCGACGAGTGGCTCATCCACAAGAAGAAGCTGGTACGTGCCCGTACTCCGACTGGTTTGTAGCATGGTGCTCATGAAAGCCCCCAGTGCCCAATATGTAAGGCGGATGTGACGCAACCCCGAGGCCACCCTTCCGATCACTACTCGGGAGACCAACCCTCCGCCGAACACTCCGACCCGGAGCAACTTCCGTCCTCGTCCACACCTTCTCGCTCCCCCTCCACGGTTCCGCAGCCCACCGAGAGGACACCGCTCCTGCAGACCTCGGGACAGCCATCCAATGACGAGGCGCCACAGTCCGCCTCATAACCCTCCGCCTTGGTTCCACCTAATGACCTTTCTCACGACCTTTCTGACGTATACCATGGACCCCAGGACCCGGGACCACCTCCCTACCATACGTCGCCTCTATTGGGCCTTACTTCTTCGTTCAGTTGCCGCTGTACCACTACTCAATTCGCCTGCGGCGGTTATGTATCCACGTAAATGTAACAATCCTTCTTGAAACGTTCGTTAACGCTCACGAGATAGTTCTGGCGAGCCGCCTCCAAGTCTAGAGCCGTCCAAGCAGCGCCAAAGCTGAGCGCATCTGTTTAGAGTCCCCTCTGGGTGGATCGAAGCGTAAGTTTCGGACCAATGATTTCAATGCAACACAGCGTGTCGATCTGCCGGCGGGACGACCGTTAGCATGCCGCCAGCCCTCTGGACCACGGCGCCGAATTCGAAGTCTGCCACTGTTGTGCACCGCAACGGCGAGCTCGGACAGGCACGGCCACACACGTCACTGAACGCACCCGGCCGTCGACGTCGGCGCGCAGCGCGAAATGGAGCGTCCTGTGTTACGTCGAGGTCAATCAGGGGTGCGGAGGGAAGCCCAGAGCGCGGGTCGGACGTCGTGAGCGCGTCTGGGGGGAGCGCAAACGCGCGAGGTATATTCGAAATTGCATGGTGAAGGGAAGGAACAATAAAACACATGCTGTTACTGCAAGAACAAGGTGAGTTCGTCTCGTTCGTTTCGTGTTCATCGATCACTAATATTCCACATTTTGGCGGATGCAGGAACGAATTTCTCTGCCTCAATTACAGCCGCGGGCGAGAAGCGCACGCATGCGTTTGCGCTGTTTACCTCCGCAATTAAGGAACGGCGAACAGTCGGTTGGGCTGATATACGAGACAGCTCGTCGGGAAGCGCTCGGCATCGAATTCGCGGGCGACAACCGTAGGCCTAGCCATGTTTCTGCGAGTGTAGGAGTAAGTCTCTGCGCCTTCGGTTCTGTGTACATCGTTTAAACCATGTCAAACAGCTGAAAGCCCGCGCAATGTTCAAAGCACTTGCCGCTGGCCAGAAGGGCTGCGGCTTGACTGGAAGGGAACACGCCCTGCGTGTTAACGCCGGCCTCCACATGGTACACCAGCGACGAGAGACGCTCGAACTGTTCATGGACAGATATTCGCTACACTCTGTCTCTCTCGTCTCCGTCAAACAGTGGGGCTGGCGCGGCTGGCAAATCATACACCCTTGCGCCTAAGATGCGGTTCTCAGTGAGCTTAATTCTTTGCTGATACTCCCGGCCCTCCACGGAACCGAGTTCTCTCAAGCCCTGGAGCTCGGATATGTTCAAGAGATTCTTGCATCTCGCGGCTTCTGTATCCATCGAGGATTTCATAAAAGCTGGCATCGTCGCGTGAGTCACATATCACTGCACTCAGCTACAAGCGCAACCCCCAATATCCCACCGCTGCTGTACTCAACGAGATGAGTTCTATCACCTCAGCTGAACTCAATGCCGCGTTCATCGAAGAACGTGATTTTATGTGCGTATATGGAGTTTCGATGCACCTAGCGTATTTCTTAATCGATTCATTCTCTCAGCTTGACGACTCAGAACTTCTTCGCTATCGCCTCTGTCGGTAAGCCTGCAGCCAATGAGTTCCGTTTGTGCCCGCGTAGCTGACGAAAGGCAACGACACAGTTCTGCTTATATGGAACTACATCTTGACCTTCGAAAAAGAGGTCGCCTTCTTTTGGAAACGGGGGCTCTTCTCTGGCGCGTGCGTTCTGTTCCTCGCGAACCGCTACCTCGTCCTTGTCGTCGCCATCTACCAATCACCTTGGTGGAACATACATTATTCATATGCGGTGAGCCTGTCTGCGCATGCGTAGTCGCTTGTCAATCTTCCTTCATTGACCCCGGCGTACACAGTGGCACTGAGTATCCTAATCATGAGGCTATAATTCCGGGTACCGCTGACTATCCTGCCGCGCTCGTGGATTGGACGAGAAGATGCAGTGTGGTAGTGTATGTACAAGCGTTCTGCCAGTACTCTCAGTATGTCATCTGGGCAGGTGAGCAAACGTTCTGAAAGAACCGCATGCGCATCGTAGAACGCTGACACCCCGAGCATAGTATTCTCTTGTCTTCGCGTATATGCATTGCAAAGGCAGTGGAAATGGGCGGCCACTGTGGTCCTCATTCTTTCGCTTGTCACAGTCGTCAATTGCTTCGTGAGTATGCGTGATAGCTCCTGTGGTGCCGACTAACGTGGCGACTGACAGGCGAACCTACGATTCGTTCATATCTCGGCTGGCCCAGCGTATGGATGCCATTTGCGGGATGATATGCCGTCGCTTGTGGAATCAAGGTACGCATGTGTGGCTCTGCTTTCACTTGGAGCTTGGACGCTGATCGTGTGCTTTACCGTCATAGATGTAAGTTCACTAACACTCACCAAACTCCTCTAACCCGGCGTGTCCTTAGTGGCGATTGCCTCTCGCGCATCTCTCGTTGTGGCAGAGGTTCTTGTTATGGCCATTACCTATGTTGAGATGGGTCACTATCGTCACAGTGCGGACATCATAAGTGTCTTTCAAAAAAGGTTGACACTATCAAGTGTGTTCTACGAAAACGGTGAGCCACAATTTAAGGCCGAACATCGGATACTGATGAAAATCGCGCGCCTTAAATAGGCAGGATATACTTCGTGTAGTACCCATCAAGCGCGAAACTGCCTTGATGCTGACTTTCGGATGTTCAGATTGGTGACTCTCATGAACGCTTACTATCTTATGACCTGGATGCCTCTTCCCGCGCGTATACTTCGCTTTCCACTCACCTTCAAAGTTGTTCTGATACTTTTCCTTACAGGACTCTTTGGCGACGAATACAACCCTGCTATATTTCGTGGAGTTTACTAGTCCCCAATTCGCCGAGCCGTAAGCATCACCTTCTCGGACTCCACCTCCTGTGTCCTCATGCCGTCGTACTGTATCCGCGCCTGTAGTGTAATTGGGATCCTCGTCAGCCATTTCCTGATTGGGATCCAAGAAGTTGCGTCCGCGCGCGCACTTCTTTCCGCAGAGTCACTCCCACTAGAAGCCTCGGACGGCCCGGCCGAACCCGAAACGATTAGCTTGCTGCAGTTCGTCCGCGCGGACGTCGACGAATGGATCCAGTCCGAGTCCACGCATTCCGCGGTCGCTCGCAGTGCCCTGTCGCAGGGCGGTGGCCCGGGGATGCAGGGAGAGGAGGGAAGTATCGAGGTGTCAGGGCAGACAGTTTGATAGAGCATTAGAAATGTAGTATGTATAAATTATTCTGGATGCGAATATCCCAATCATTCTCAATCCCCGGGCAATGTTGTTGAACACACGACTCGGGCCAGGACCTCCAACCGGCAGGGTCTGTTGAAGAACTACTTCCGTCTCTTGGAAGTCCTCCGTGCTCCTCTACCGTTTACACTGGACTACTTGATTTTAACCTCACTCTTGTGCTGTCTATCGCTTAGAGACATCGGAGCCACCACCAGTCAAGCCTCGAATAAGTATCGCGCATCTGTTACTCACCACTGTTCTGACGCCGTGGCCGCGGTGCAAGAGAAGCTGCACACCCTCGTCAACCAAATGTCATCTCCATTTAACACAGCCTTTCTTGTGTGATCATGATCACCTAGAGGTATACTGTAGGTCTTGAACGTGAGGAACGCGATGGTGAGGGTCATAGCGGAACAAATTTAGACAAACACAAGCCGGAAGTGGTGGCTACAGCACGCTGTCCCCCGAATGAATAACCCTACCACATTACCACCCCGTTGGCTCAGTCCGAATCTACCATCTCCCCGTCGCTGTCCTCGTCGCTGGTATCATCTTGACTCGGTCCGAGCGCGCGTATCTCGAACACGTCTCCGTTACCCTCCGTTCGCAAGATCCTACGCGAACCCCGGCTAAGCATACATGCCGCACAGTGAAAGGGAAGAGGGACGGCGGGCATACTGATCAAAGAGCGCGATCGCGTTTCGGTCGTCCTCGTCGTCCTCGTCAACCGTATCGTCGATAATGCCCATCGCGCGCAGCAGCAGAGTGCGCGAGTGCGGGTCCGATGCTGCGACGGTGCGCACTTCTTGTGGTGTGAGATCCAGAGGCTCAGTAGAGGGCGAGGCGGACGCTGGGCTGTGGAGGCGGATGTATCTTTCGATGCCGGCGGTAAGCAGGTATGGGCGGTCCGGGTGTATGAGCGCCGTGTTCACTATAGAGTCATGTCCTACGACAAGGATGTTAGATAAAAAGCAGAGGGAAAGAAAGCGGCGAGCGTCTACCTGTGAGGCGAGCGTGTGGCACAGAGAGCTCGGCTGGGACATAACGGGGGCTGAAGTAAGACTCAGCATATCCTAAGTACCACCGCATGACAATCAGCAAGTGCGTCAGGACACTCAGAGCAGGCTTACCGATCTGTCCTGCGTCCGCGCACGTATCCCAATTAGCATGGTCGATCACGACGCGCTGCTCGCGGAGTGCAGCCTCGTCTGGTATCTTCCACAGATATGTCCGGAAGTCGTCGGACCCGTGCGCATAATAGTCGTCTCGGTCTGACCCAAAGCCGCCAAAGGTGCCATACTGAATAACGCATGTCAGCGCGACGCCACCAAACACGGAACCTAGGAAAATGGACCTTCATGGTACAGCTATTAGACCATGTACGCTCCCCTGGGAGGACGAGAGACCCGTCTGGGTTATGGCGCCCGCTGAACGTTGCGATCGGGTAAGGGTCTTCCAAGGTATAAAGGGTTGGGGTGTGGTGCTGTTGTCAGAGACGTCAGGATAAGTCTATGACTTGAACGTGGTGCGTACAAGCATTGTGAGAGCTAATTTGCGACCTGTGCGATAGTTCACGATATGCTTTACCTGTACAAGAGCAACGAAAGCCTACCTTCTCGATCAAACGTCAGACTGCTCGTCTCCGGTTTCGCCATGCACGCTTGACCTTGTTTTGCTATTGTGGTGACGTACTGAGCTATGTTAGTCACCGCGCGGCCAGAAACTGATGCGCCTACTTTGTGCACAACGCCCTTGCGCTGGCGTTGCGAGGCTGGGCCGAACGCCATTCGTACGTCGCGGAGACAGACTGCACCTTGTGTATCGCTTGTCGCAAATAGCTGGGTCATGATAGGGTGATACTGGACGGCTGAGAAGGGCGCAATTTGCTGCAGTATTCCCTGAGCACGAGTTCGTCTGGCGTCGGCGCGCATGTCATGCAGAATAATGCGTCCATCCTCTCTGGGAATATGTGAGACGACCCATTGTGAGGGTAACTGAAAGGCGAGGAGCTCACGATGCGCTCAGGAAGACGTGATCTTGTTCAGGATGACAAGATATTTCACGGATGCTATCCTGGAACATGTGAGTACGCACTGTAGACAAGTAATAGAACTAGTGCATACATCATGCTGATTATCACTGGCGTGAGGCGGGCTAGGCCGGCCACTTCTGCTAGCTATAGGGGAAGTTGTATGCGACAGATCATACTGAAGGATGTCTGCTCGTGTGTCGCCTCTGTAAACATAGTCTGTCAGAACCGGCTGTGAAAGTCGGCCACAGGTGTCTTACGAAAAGAGGTATTGACCAGAGGCTGAGAAAGCCAGCGTGAAAACATTCGACTTATGAGGATGCACGCTCAGACGGAACTACATAGTGAGAATTCCTCATATGAAAGACCGACCTTCGGTCCCACAAATTTCCACGCAGGCTCCGACAATGTTTCTTGATTGAAGTCCCACAAATGGACATATGGATCTTGCCCAGGACATGGCTCAGTGTACCGTCCCATGGCAGGGCTATTGCCTGAGACTTTCCATACCATCACCGGCGCTTGCGAGCCATCGCCCGTCTTTGGATATCGTTAATGCATTGACGCAGGAAGTGTGACCTGTCAGTTTCCTGCAGATAAACCGTTGGATGAGTAGGTGTATGTTCGTTGATGTAGGCCGCTCAACTTGGAATATGGCAGACCATCCGCTAGGAGCGTGTCGACGGCCGTCCGCCTCGACGAAATTGAGGTGGCTTTCCTGAGACAGTCGTGTGGTACCCACAGACGAGGCTTCTTGTCTTTATGCGCGGAAGACATTCCTTGCAGAGCTATGGTGTCCAAAGCTGTGGTACAGCTTTATGCGCAGAGGATGATGGGAGCTTGACTGTGTTCATGAACAGCTCATGTGTGATCAGCGCGCGAGCACGCAGCCGAGTTTCATTCTCTTCGCGAGGGAGGGCAGAGTTGTCCACAGTGCTGGTAATGATACGTATCTGTGAGGAAGGTCAATTTGAGCCTAGAAAGTGTTGCAGGTGGTGGTGGTACGGTGGATAGAGGCGGGGCTCACTGGCGCTCATATAATGCGCTCATGTTCGGCGGAGCGGTACCGGTCGCCGGTGTTGTACCCCATATGCATGAGCCTACATAGCAGCCTGGTCTACAGTACCCCTCTCCTACCTACCACCAACTGACGACCAGCACGACCACTACCAGTCGGTATGCGATCATTCGAAGGTCAAATTTACATAGCATCGTGCGCTACTCTGTAGGAGGTTAGTCGGCATGGATGACTTTCAGAGGCTGACGTTCGCTCGCCAGGCTTGGAATGCAGACTGCTGCAATCGGCGTGCGACAGCCCCGCCTTAAATCGGGTACACTCGGGCTTTTGCCCTACAGTTACCCTCACCTCTCTCCAACCCCAACTTGCTCGTACTCTGGACACATAGCAAGGGTCACCAGCACAGTACTACTCAGCGATGTCGCCCTTCATCCTGATTTCACCCGCTACGCGTGGTATCTCCCTTGCGCTCATCCGCCATTACCTCAGTTCCACGTCACTACCAGTCTTTGGGACATACAGACCAACTTTTCCCTCGTCCAAGGAACCTCGGACGCCAGACTCGGTACGCGAACACATTCTCCAGCCTCTCAGCGGCGTCGATCCCTCCCGTCTGCGCCTCCTCCCGCTTGACTTCACTTCGGAGGAGAGCATCGCTGCTGCGGCAGACGCACTCGCGGCCGCGCTTCCCAAGGATACCGAGTCCTACATCCGCGTCGCGTTCTTTCTTGCGGGCATCTTGTACCCCGAACGCCAACCTAACGACTTCTCGCTGGAGAACATCTCAGAAACGTTCAACCTCAACGTCATCGCGCACATGCTCCTCATCAAGCACTTCTCTCGCTTTCTGCCCCCCGCCTCGGCCGGCAAAGCGAGTGATGCGCTCGCGAAGTGGGTCCACGTCTCTGCCCGGGTCGGCTCGATCTCGGACAACAAGCTCGGCGGGTGGTACTCGTACCGCGCCTCCAAGGCCGCGCTCAACCAGATCATCCGCACGTTCGATCTCCACCTGCAGGCCAAGAAGCTCCCCGCGATCAGCGTCGGGGTACATCCGGGAACAGTTAAGACGGATTTCAGCAAGCAGTTCTGGAGCGGAGTCAAGCCCGAAAAGCTGTTCGACCCTGCGTATGCTGCTGAGCGGCTAGCCGAGGTTGTCAAGGGGCTTGGGAAAGGCCAAAGGGGGAGGATTTGGGACTGGAAGGGCGAGGAAGTGAAGCCCTGATGTTCCGAAGGCTCCCCTGCCGGCCACTGTTTCATCTAGGCGCGTCTGTGAATGTGAGCTCGTCCCCGATTATAAATATAATGGGGAATATGTTGAGCTTTCATCACGCACCTTCGCGTTGTAAGTATTTGGATTCACCGAGGCCATTAGTCTACTTAGCGTCCTGTTGGAAGCACTCTATATGCCAGGTAAGTATCCTCCGGTCCCTTGAAGACACTCGCTGGATGTAATCTCTGCTCACGCAGCCCTTCGGTTCTGAGGTGCACATTTCAGGCTAGATACACACATGCAGGTACCCACAACGGCCAAAGGCACGGAGATCTCAACCATGAATGCAAAAATTCGGATGACATTTCGCTAGTTATACAATCAGGTAAAGTATGTGATAAATCCGTATCTTCCTCACCCACAACAACCCGGGAAGAGAACCACCACAGCGCGCTAGGACAAAACATGACTGGGCCAGCGCACCCAGGGACCGGGAGCAATCACAAACGAGAGAAGCACGGTCATGCCCAAATGGTAGCGAACACGCCGTTCAGCCACTCCTGGAACTTGTCCAGCTTGTACATGCCCCGGGCGCCGGTGAAGCCGCCGACAACCAGTGTGAAGTGCGTGAGGGACAGCGCGATGACCAGCGCAATCACTGACGACAGGCTGACGAGCGGCTCGTCGGACGGCGGCTGCGACGCCTGGAAGACGATCTTCGGCTCCAGATCCGTCGCCGGCGGGCTCGGGGGTGACGACTCGACTGGGGAGTGCAGCGGGGAGTCGATCTCAACGTCCGACGAGCTCGAGCTCGAGCTCGACGGTGCGTGGAGCGCGTCGAAGATCGCAGTGTTGTAGTCGAACGCGAGCTCCGCCTCGTCCAGGATCTCGGCTGTGCAGAAGAACACGGACACACAGGCACGTCAGCACTATTTCTGGATTCCCCGCGCAAAGCACAGCACGCCACGCTACCTTTGAGCTCCGTACTGTCCCCGACGCCCGCGTTCATGCCCTCCCGGTACCAGTCCTTGATCTTCTTGAGGTCGCCCATCGTCCCCGCCGAGGCGCTGCTCGCGCCGCCGAGCGGCCGGAACTCATAGAAGCTCACGCCCGCACCGTCCTCGAGCCCGTACGCCTTCACGATGCGCCTGCGGATGAACTGCCCGCCGCTCAGGTCGCCAAGGTAGCGTACGTACGCGTGCGCGAGGAGCCGAGACGGGTCCGGGCCCGCCGCGAGCTCCCGGATCCGCGCGACGTATTGGGTGAGCGCTGCGGGCGGCGCGGTCTGGAGCGCGACGTGCAGCGGGTGCGTCTGCCAGGACGACTCGGGCACGCCGAGCAGGTAGCTGATGTCGGCGGCGATGCTGGCGGTGCGCGCGAAGAGCCCCGGGTTGTGCGTGGGCGCGAGCACAGGGTGTGTGGCGTGCTGCTCTAGGGCACGCTCGAACGCGCTGCGGGCACGGGGAACGTTGTCAAGATGGACATTCTGCGATGAGGGAGCGTACTCACTCGTAGACGTGGTAGACCATCATGAGGAAGCGGATATATTCCTCCTTGTCCAGCTCGCCACGGGCGAGCCACTTTGCGCCCTGGCTGTGTTCAGCCCGTTCGTGCGCCGCGGAGGTGCCCTTGCGGAGAATGTCCGCCACAGGGAGAGAGAGGTCTACTACAGCCGCGGTAGAAGTAGCCATTGCGGGGGCAGAGCAGCTGGCGTGCGGGGCGTTGCGAGGGAGGCAAGGAGGGTGGTGGGTCCTTGGATGTGGGGGGAAAGGAAGGAATAGATGTTGCTTAATAAACAGAATACACCTCCGCAGGAGGCGATGACCCGTGCACAAGCTAGCCTAGGATGAGGAGTCCCGAGGAACCGGAAGGAAGGAGGGATTTCGGAGGGAGACGAGGAGGGCCAGCTGCAGGAAAGAGCACGCAACGGCACCTGTGCTGATCACACCATCTTTATCTTATCTGATAACTCGTTTCGCACTACCCTCAGCTTGGCGCCCTTCGCAGATCTGGGCGCAGCGTCCGCTTCGGGCGTTCTTGGAAGCCGATGTTCCTTTCTACCACCGCATGCCGCCGCCCCTCGTCAGCTCTCCTGGTCCAGCGTTCAAACTAAAATCCAAGAGCTGCGGCACAGTCCATGGACGTGTCCTGTACATCACAAGCGCTAGCATATGACGCTCATATCCATTGGTGGAGTACATACTACATACTGGCATGCTGAGACGGTGACGAGGGACTTCTAAATACGGTACGGAATAACCACGGACTTCCTTGTGCGAACGTACGAGGGCCGGTGGAGAGAAGACGAAGCTACGTAAAATACAGAGACGGTTTGCCTTAAACCGCACAGGAGATGCCACGCAATACACGAATGCGAAATAACGTAGGTCACACCGCGGCGTACGTGCCGAGTGGAATAAAATATTGCTGACGAACACCGTCCGACGAAGATATTGAATGATGAAGAGAACCGGGAGCCGGGGGGAAAGATGACGTGCGCGAGGGGGCGCGGGGGGAGGCGTGCAGACACCTCAAGGCATCTCCGCGGCGAAGAGCTGTGGGAGAACATGAGCCAATACACCCCCGAATACAGCAAGGTAAACTCACCCTTGCCACGCCAACGTCCGGACCATGAACGGGCGTCGGCGGCGTAGACAACGGTCTGACTACAGAGCGAGCCGCCCAAATGCCATCCGGGCGGTACATGCCAGCAGGGGGTTCGCGATCGAGAAGCGTGCTTCCGTCCACAATGCGATGTGGCGAGTACGCTTGGGGCATCGCCACTGGCTGTGCGGCGGGTGTAATGAGTGTGAGGCTCTTCTTCGCGCGATGCATGGCCTTCGGGGTAGGGGCTGCCTGGATGGACGCTGGAGCCGCCATGGGAAGACCAGTAGGGAGTGTGGGGAAGGCGAAGGCCTGGATTGAGGGCACGAAGGGGTACATGACCGGATACGGGACGAGGACGGGAGAAATGGGGGAGATGGGGCTGAACATGGGGGCTTCCGGATAGCCGTAGACGGAGTCATCTTCATCCTCATCTAAACGGCCGTATATCAGTATAAGCCAGATAGCACCAATAATAGCGACCTACTGGTTTCTGGATGAGCATACTTGCAGTCGACGCCCTCTGAGCACCGCCCCATCAAGAAGTTCTCACATACTTCCCCTGAACACGCATACGAAGCACACATTAGTCAATTTATGATTGATGCCACGAAGACTGGGAGCTTACGTTTTCCTCCCAGCGTGACCCCGCCGCCGACAACCCGCCAGGTGACGGGGTAGAAGTTGGTCTTCTGGTCCTCCGCCGTCACTGAGGAGCATGTTGGCGCCTCGGATGTCGCCGCAGTGCTCGAAGAGAGCTCGCCTTGTACGCTAGAGTCTGCTGCACTCTCCTCTTCGCCCTCTGACATAACTTCCGCGGCCACAGCAAGACCTGTCGGGAGCCTTCCGTGCTCCGGGGTCTCGTGCATACTGCAACGCATCGTCAGTGGCGCACACAAAGTAATATGACTGGCGTCCTTTACAAGTTGCACCTATCGCCCTTGACGCACCCTGTGGGCTCTGCGAAGAACCGGCATGGCTTTGCTGCACGTACACAGGTGAGCCACTTGACGCATGCACCCACGCAGAACGCCACTCACTTCGGAAGAACTGATTTCTCTTCTGCGCCCGGTGTGGCGCCGCGGTGGCACCCCGCCCTGAACGCACGCTCTCTGTCCGATATACCGGGTCCTGCACGCGCCGGCCTACCGGACTACGTCTCTCGTGGTCGGTCGGAGTAGGGGAATCCGGCATCGACGCCGATGTGGGCGTCGTCGGTGGCGCGGGCGGGAGGGTAACGCGGAGACTCTTCGCGGTGTCGACAGTGAGACGCCACTTCTCGACGTGCGATGTCTGCGCTGGAGGGGTGCGGGACGGACGCCTCGGAGCGTCTCCGCGAGCACTCCGAACTCGCGTGTCGGCACTGCTCTCGAGTACCTTCGCAGGAGCGGGCGGTTCCACATACATTGGCTCGTTGAAGAGGAATGGGTTGTAGGGCTGGTAGAGCGACTGGGCTACGACGGCGTAGTTGGAGAAGGGGCTGAATGAGGCGGTCGAGGAGGGCACCGTGGAGACGTGCAGGTAGGAGCAGTCCTCCCCGTAGCGACAACGCCCGAGCGGGAAGTTGCGGCAGAGTTTGGCTGCAGTTTGTATGAGCAAACGCGTACGGCGTAGAGTTAAGAGGGACGCACTGCGATATTTTGGGTTTCTCTGGGTCTGCCTCTCGCCGTTGGCCATTTGGTCGAAAGGAGCGCGTTCTCCGTTCATGGTGGTAGCTGGGAAGAGGAAGGAGGAAGGATGATCAGCCCTTCGCACGTACTTATGGTCAGAAGGAAATTGTGGGCGCAATCTCACCTGCAGGCAGGAATCCGATGATTTATTGTGTTGCGTCCGCTCACCTGAGATCAAAAAGACGCCCAAGGTGCCACTGCAGTAAGAACGTCTGCGGCACTCAGATCCAGCAGCAAGAGCAGCAACACCGATGGCAGCAGCAGCCTCGACTGTTTTCTAGGAGAAGTGCGTCAAGCAGGAGCGGCCTCGCCAAGCCGTGCTCTGGACGCACGGCTTATATGCAGCTTGCGCGAGCAAGAACATAGGTACAGGACCCGCGGGTCTTGTGTGAGCGGCACTGAACCAAGAAGGCGAACAATGTCTGCATCTGCTTAGTAATCGTAGAGTCTGTTCAGATTCGAGCGCAGCCTTTTGTCCCAGTACGCGTCGCCCGGAAAGATGGGCGGAGAAGAGGCGATCGAAGATGGACATAACAATAAGACCTTGCGGGCGTGCGGCACCACGGCGTTTCGCGCTGAACGGGCGAGAACACGTTTCAGAAGACAATTGCGGGTGTTCTGATGTGAATCCGGATTTCTAGCGTGCGATGGCACTCGATGCAGACGAGGACGAGTTGTTGTAAGACGCCTGCGAATCCTCCTAGATGACTTACACAGCGGGCCACGAGATATCGCGTTTTGGACCGGGCCAGATTTGGGGCCCCGGAGGCGGATCTGGTCCGCGCCGTGTGTAAGGCATACGCCCCGAGGGATTCGATTTGGTCAGGGAACTTTGTAAGGCTCTTCAAGGATCATGAAATTCGCTCGACGCGACCCACAATCTTGTCCCGAACGAACGGGTGGTCGGGGCGTGTGTAAGGCCTCGCGCGTCCGGAAAGCCCATTTTGGTCCACCCGGTGTAAGGCATAGAGCTCCCGGAAGCCCCATTTTGGTCCGGACACCGTGTAAGGAATCCGGGAGGATTATCAGGGGTCCTGTTGTTGTCTGGAGGAGTGGCAGGAAGAGAGACGGTTGACTCGGCGCACAAGCACGCGGTAACTTAAACGGGCAAAACGGTTCCTTGCGACGCCACGAGGCGCCTGCCTTTCCGTGTGATTTCGCTCGCCGGTGCCGACCTGCACAATATTTACCCTGGACGTGCCTCTCTACTTTAACATCGAACTACCACGTCTTCAGGGCACCAAGCCGCCTTTGAGCGCAGAAAACACAGCTCATTTACTACCACCATCTGGAGGACCGATTTTTCTAGCCGTTGCCCATGAACACATCACCCGATACACCGCGCTTCCACCATCGCGTGCCACGGCGCGCGCAGAGACAAAAGGTGCATCCCAAAGCTCAGAGAGATTCCTGGCAACTACGCATATGACCCGCTCAGATGGTTTAGCGTTCGCTCTGCGTGCATGCATGCTAGCGTATTACTCCATTATTGTGTAAGTCCATACATAGCCGACACTCAAAAGAAGCTAGAGTGGAGTGCAGTGTACGCTCAAAGTACCGGTCCGATGTTCCTGCAGTCAACCATGCTGAGTACCTCGTTTTCCCCCGCATCACCCGGCGCTAGTGACATACGGTCCTCGCTCATCTTCCCCAACCTGCACAGTGGCCTGATATCTGCAAAGTAGCCGTCTTCTTTACTGAGGATCGCTGGATCGTTCAATCGCTGACTTGATGCACAGTCTAGTGACCATTCGAAGTGCAGGTCCAAACATGGCTTTGCGCGCCACCATCCAACCTGTTAAGTTGGATTCCAACTCCCTCTACATCTATACTCTTCCTCGCCTCTCAAACACATTCCATTGGGCACTCGTACATATCGACGAGAAAGGTGTTGCCACCCGCCACCACTGGGCCGCCACCACACTAGATCCACAGGGCCCAGAGGCATATGTCGAGCAAGCGTTGCCACACGGGCCACTATCCAAAGTCGAAAAGGACCACATCCTCGCGTACTTCAAGATCTCGGAGTATAGCCCCATAGACGTCACAGCGCTCCGGCGTACCTGTGCTTCTATCTTCCCCAAAAGCTATTCCACCGCACAAGCGAACCGGCGCGCGGACATCACCTGCCGCGCATGGATCACGCACATCTTGGGACAGCTCATCAGCCCCGAGCGTGCACAGGAGATCGAGGAGCTCGTGAAGAAGCACAGCACGACGTGCTCCAACACGTTCGCCACAGACTTCCTGTTCCAGAGACCATACGAAATGCAGGTGTACACGTTGTAACCAGGTGTGGTCTTTCGTTGTGGCGACCGATCTTTGAGTGCTGCACTGAACCGCACTCTTCTACGCAGAATCGACGTGCTCCAACTCATCATCTCGCGTATGCACCACGTATGCATCACCCCACAATTGATCGGAGATGATTGTGTACTCTCGCCACCGTCGAACTTCATCACCGCTGAACCTTTCCGTGCTCCTCCCGGACTGTGTTTTCCCCTTCCCAAAACTATCCCTACAATATCCGCCTCGCCTCCGTTCTTCCAAATCCGTCGCTCCATCTCACATATGTACCAGGTATCACCATACGCATACACAATTTACATGCTACTTCTACTCTTCCAAACTTCACGCACCGATCGCGCTCAAGAACGCGTCCGTCTCCTGACCCTCGTGCATCTTGACTATCTGCGCCGCATATGCGGCGCGTCCCGCGCCCCGCTTCTTCTGATACAAGTACCACTGGCCGTACTGCAGCGCGAGCCGACGCTCCGTAAGCGACGCGCCGCTGCCCACCCAGACGTACACGGCTGGCGACGCGTGGTTCGCGGTATCGTCAAGTACGAACGCGTCGGATGAGGAGAGTGTGGAGAACGCTGGGGGCGCGACGCGCTCGAAGGTGACCTGTCCGCTTGCGTCGGACAGCTGTAGCAGTGCCTTTTCGGAAGCAGCGGGTCCCTCTTGCGCATCCGGGACGCGTGTCAGGCCCAGCGCGGTCAGGAGTACGCCTGCGCCTTCCCCGTGTTCGTCTGCAGGCACCAGTTGGTACGTTAAACAATAAGCAGGGTTGAAGAGAACACGCACCCCAAACTGTCGTGTTTGACGATCCGCCGCGCTCACTCGCGAGGGATTGCACGAATTCCGCGGCCTTAAACCGCACCTTCCCAGGGCTCTTGCTCGTGTTGAACTGCCAGACCTGGTTGCCCATATCGAGCACATACACGTCGCCCTGGTAGACACTTGAACCCGAGTCGGGCACCTCGCGGACCTGCAGGTGCGCCACCGCTCGTCCGGTGATTTGAGTCGCGCTGATGCGATAGAGCCTGCGCGTGTCGTCTACAGGTGGGGCGGAGACATGGTGGAATCCAGAAGCGACTCCTCCGTGTAGGGAAATGAAGCGCGGGAAGTAGGAGAGGAAGCGCGCGGACTCGTACTCCTGGATCTCGCGGTATTGGACCGGCTTGCCACCAAGATCTACATGTGTTGTCAGTATAAGGAAAATATTTAGTGACGGGAAAGTCTTACGGTCGTCCAGCTCGACCGTCTTGTAAGCGGCCGTCCCGGCCTCGTCCTGGGTGGTTTCCGCACCCAGCCAGAAATGCAGGTCGTAGAACAGCTCTTCCCTGTTCTCTTCCTTCTTGTAGGTCTGTTGGAGTGTATATATGAGTTCCATTTATGAAAGTGTCATGTAATGAAAATACACTTACGTGGAGAACTATGTACGAGTCCCCGTTGTAGAAGTAGCCGTAATGGGACTTGGGCCATTCTTTCACGCTGAACTGTTCGATGCGCCAAATCTGTACACCAGGCTGCTGCCCTGCTACTTCCCAAGCCGTTTCCTTGTCACCTGCATGCTCTCTGACCTGCTTCTCGAGCTGTCCAAAGGATAAGTACGTTTCGATCGAGGGTGGTGAACATTAATGCGACGAGACTCGCAACCGTCAAGGCACTGGATATTAGTAAGTCTAAATACTCACGTCCGATCCAAGCAGCGCTATGTTTGAGTCCTCAATGTTATACTTTGTGGGCCTGGTGAGAAAAGGTCCTCCATGACCAGATGCAGTGGTATCCATGGTCGAAGAGTTGTCTCAAGAGGGTTAAGAGAGTTAGAGACACGATGGCTGCCATGGAGAGCAGATAAGATTAGATTGAAGGGTACCTCCCCGTTATCTAATCTATGGCGGCTTCAGCATGCGAGTTGACGATCCCCGCACTTTGGCACGGCCGATATCAGCTCACTCAGCAATGCACCCGCCGTGCTATACTTGTCCTCGTTGTCTCTCACATCGTCAAAAGCCATAACGCGCCCCCTGGCGTCGCTATCGTCCTCTTTCACTCTTTTCTAAGTCTTTGAGCGCACCTACAGGACATACCACAGGATGCCGTTCGGGACGGTCACGCTGAACGATGGCAATAAGGTGCCAGTTCTGGTTCGTCTGGAGGGGATGCAGACACTGACGTATGTCTCTCATTATAGATGCCATTCATAGCGTTCGGGACAGGGTCGAAGTGGAAGGGACAGGTATGTAACGACTGACGCTAGATATCTAGATTACCGCGTCTCGCGAGCTCAACCTGAACTTTGTCAGGACGTCACGGACTACGTGATACAGGCCATTGAGACCGGGTTCTCGCACCTCGATACCGCCCAATGTACGCGTCAACAGTCCATTCACCTACTTCACGACGCTGAGATGGATGAATGCAGGGTACGGAACGGAGGACAGTGTCGGGCGAGCAATCCACGATAGTGCCCTCGACCGTTCGGAGCTTTACATCACGACCAAATGGTCTGGCCTCAGTACAATCCCCGAGGCCATTGACAACAGCCTCAGCAAGGTAATGAGCCGGAAAACATAGTCATTAGCATGCATTAACATATCTCGGTAAACACATAGCTGGGGCTGAAGCAAGTTGACCTCTACCTGATTCACAACCCAGCGATGATCAACGACCTGGAAGAAGACTGGCGTTCGTTTGAGAAGATCAAGGAAGCGGGATTATCCAAGTTCGTAGCGTCCGCCCTCTTACGTATCATCCACTGAACCCCGCCAAAAGGAGCATTGGCGTTAGCAACTTCGGCCTCCCGCTGCTGGAGAAGCTGATCAAGATTGCGAAGGTCAAACCCGCTGTCAACCAGGTCAGCTCGATTTGTGGGACCGTCGTTTCTTCCGCTAACTTCTCGCCTGTAGATTCTCTTCCACCCGTACAACTACGCAGAGAACAAGGCCCTGCTGGAATTCAGTGCGAAGCACGGGATCATCACCGAAGCATACAGCAGCCTTCAGTGAGTGGCGCTGCTCGTACTACTGTATCTATTGGACAGTTGTTTACGTTAAAAACGCAGGCCAATCACGAAGTATCCAGGAGGGCCTGTCGATAAGCCCGTCGCGGCGGCAGCCAAACGCTTGAACGCCAGTGATGTCCAAGTTCTCCTGGCATGGGTTAAGAGCAAGGGCGTGGCTATCGTAACGTGAGTTTTACCTGTTGCCCGAATACGCGAACCACCCTCATTCGCATTCCATGTCTAGAACAAGCTCTACCAAGGAACACTTGGAGGAGTACCTGGCTGTGGCTGATCTACGTGAGTGCTGACAGTGCCTACAACGAAGCAATACTGATACCCCTGCGCTGCAGCAGAATTGACCGACGAGGAAATTGCCGCCATAGACGAGGCTGGGGCCAAGGGGCCTCCGAGCACCATTTCAATCACTTTCTCGAGAATGAAGAAGAACTGGTACCGCAACAGGTACATTCTTGGGCCGGGGCTCCTGTTCCAGTTCTGTGCTTTCTTGTTCGTTATGGCGAGGTCGTGAAGGGCGCTCTAGTATGTATTAGCTAGATTTGTCGCCTGTAGCTTTCTCCCTGGGTATTGCAATGGGATGTCTCATTTGGAAGGCCTCTAGGGGCTTGTGCAATTGATTCCGCTCATGCAGACGTCATGGGGGCGTCAGGAACGGAGAGCAAGCCTCGGGGAGTTTAGCGCGTCTATCAGGGGCGGCCGCTGAGCGGAAGACGGAGCGGCAGAGAAGCAGGCCGAGCGTGTTGTCCTCCTCCAGCTCGCAACACACCCCATCGGCATATATACCCTCGTCTCCTCTAGCATGCCCTCCACTCTGGTGCTCTAAACGTCGAGCAGCGCGACTTAACTCTCTGGTGGACATCATTCCCTCTACGAATTCGCGTCAGAACTTCGATCAGCCGAGACGCTAGCGCATAATGGATCACGACAACCACCCTGCGCTCCCGCCCGACAGCCCTCTGAACTCATTCCTGAACGATGGCATGCTGCTCCTATCCATGCCCGGTCCACGGCTTCCGTCAAGAGACCCGACATACTACATCAACGATGGCAACAGCGTCCTGCTCGTGGAGAACACGCTCTTCAAGGTGCACCGCTCGGTCCTGACGAAGGACAAGTCCGCGTTCGAGACGATGTTCCAGCTGTCGGGCGAGACGGACTCGGCGCGCTCGGACTCGAGCATGACGACCACGCAGGAGGGCGAGAGCGACGACAACCCCATCAGGCTGCAGGGCGATACCGCGGACGAATTCCGTGCACTCCTCTGGGCGTTATATGCGCTGTGAGTGCCTTCCTCGACGTCTGTGGGTGTGTTCCCCGACTAATTGTATTTCATTCCCCAACGATGAAGACCGCACGAGCTCACCACCGCAATGTCCGGGGAGGCCGACTGCACGCTCCTCGTCTCCCTCGTCCGAATTACCCACAAGTACCAGTTTCGCAACATCATGACATGGGCCCTCTCCGCGCTGCATCACTTCTACGCGCGCCCTGGCGCGTTCGACAACATGCTTACCAGGGCCGCGTCCCCCACGCCCGGCGTGCCCACTCTTCCGCATACGGGGCCCCTAACTCCCGGTCCCTCGCCCGCGCACCCACCGACGCTCGTGCAACTCACGGAGCTCGCCGCGCTTTGCGAGCGAGCGGACCTACTGGAATGCACAGTCGCACAATGGAAGCGGCTGATCGGCGAGCGACACGACCTGGCGCTCGCGCTCACGATCGGGGAACGCTTCAACCTGCGGCCCGTCGTCGGGCTCGCGTACCACGCGCTTATGCTGCGGGGGAAGGCGCACTGGGACGCGGAGCGCGCCCTGACGCGCGCGCAACGCGTGCGCCTGCTCGCAGGCTTCTACGCGCTCACGAAGCTGTGGGAGGTGCTCCCCGCGCAGCCACCACCGCTCACGCACGGGGCGCGGTGCGCGAGCCAGCAACGATGCACGAAGGCGTTCGGGACACTTTGGCGCACGGTGCTGGAGACGGGGACGCAGGTGATGCCGGGGATTGCCCGGGAGGATCTGCTGGGGAAGATCATGCTCGCGGAGAGCGTGATGAAGGCAATGGTGGGCGGCGAGATCCCGAGCCAGGGCTTCTTGGACGGCATGCCGCATTGCAGGGAGAGCGCGTTGGTGGCGACGACGATGCGCATGCGGGAAATCAAAGAGTCGCTCGCGGACTACTTCTCAGACGACTTCTAGATTTCTGAGGTTGTATGGCGTTGGGCTTTTTCTCTTACTTGGAGGCATAGGGGGATGTGACACACACACGGAGGTTGCTTATGTATTCGCGCCGAAATAGACACCTGTACTTACTCGCGGACTGTGTACTCATACCCTTGGAGGATTGTATCATGCATATACCCATGCAGGCTACGTGCCTGATATGTTCTTATTCCGTTCGGCGGTGCTACGTGTGTGCTAAACATACATTGATCTGTCCACGTTCATTCCACTACAGTACACCATCGCTACGTAAGTCATGCAAGAAGTCCATAGTTGTCCGTCCAGAAGGTCGATAGCCGTATAGAAGTCATGCCGTACCAATCGCTCAGTTCGTCTCAGCGTCGGTGAACGGCGTCGTCGCGAGGCCGACCTGGTTGTTGCCGGTGTCGTACACGCTGTAGAAGCGCTGCAAGAACGCAAAGCCGTCTACAATATCATCATCAGCACACAACGCCACAAGTACGACAAGAAACGCGCGCTACGCACTGATGAAGTCAAGGCCCTGCCCGCTCTGGTTGCCCAGGTCGGACGCAACGAGGTAGATCTTGCCCTCCTCGCCGCCGATCGTCGAGTTGAGCGCGCGCGGCCAGATCTGCGCGTTCGGCGTGAGCTCGAACGACGTGCCGCCGATGTTGAAGAACAGCGACTGCAGGTTCTCGAACTGCGCCTCGGTGATCGTGAGCAGTCCGGTCGTGTTGTCGAGCTTTGCGCCCGTCGCCTTCTGGTACGCCTGGAACGCGTCCGTCGCGATCAGGAGGAGCGTCGTGCCGGTGTCGACGATGCCCGCGGAGCCGGAGAGCAGCGTCGTGTCTTGGCCGTAGGTGAGCTCCTGGTCGATGCCCCAGTACTGGGACGCGGGCGAGGTCGAGGTGATCGGGACGAAGCTCACGTCGCCGGTGGTCCTGGGATGCTGTCAGCACATGCGAATGGCTGTGGGTCACGAAACACGTACTTGCTAGTGTCGACACCACCGAAGGTGAGCTCGCCGTTGAGAGCACCGCTGTCGGTGGTCGGCTGGTAGAAGATGCCGATCGAGTCGTTGGCGATAGTGCCCTGCGCGAAGAGGTTGTCCGTCACGGTCGGCACGGGCTGGTTGCTCCCGACGGTGCCCTGGGTGAGGTCAACAGGCCCGATGCCGAGGATGCCGTCAACATCGCTGAAGCCCTGGGCAGTTGAGGCGACGCCGATGCTCTGGTTCTGGATCACGAGGTCGGACGAGATCGTGACAGTGTCGGTGACTACATATGCGGTCGCCATGAGCAACGTTGTTCATGGAGTAATCATAGGTGGAGTAACTCACACTCGGTACCGGAGAAAGAGCCGGAGCCGTAGCTGACGTTCTGCAGAAGAGTGGGGCTCAGCAGTACTCCACAGTAGGCTAGAAGGCCGGACTCACGACGCTCTGCCCGGTGCTCTTGCTGGTGCTGGTCTTCTTGTAAGCCTGACCGGCACCAACCCAGGTGTTGGAGCTCCCTGTGAATATAGCGTCAATATCACCTGAACGTGGGCGAGCGCACCATAGACCTACCAGTGTCAATGAGAAGTGTGTATTGTGTGGGCGGGGAGCCGACACCGACAGACGCGGTGTAGGTAACACCAGCGTCGGTGACATCGACACCTCCGCCAGGCGTCGAGGTGGGCGGGGCGGCCCCGGTGCTGCCAGTACCACTGCTACCAGTGCCAGTGCCAGTGCCGATGTCTCCGCCGCCATGGCCGTGGCCGTGGCGACCGTGGTGACGGCGCCGACGCAGCTCATGGAAGGCAGCAGGACCGTGCGGGTTGATGCCCTGCAGGATCTTCTGCGCTCTGGCCCTGTCGCGGGCGATGATGTCCTTCGCATGACGGCCGGCGACGCGGGTCACGAAGGGGACTGAGCGGGATGCGACGAAGTTGGACATGGTGTGAATGGAAGTCGATGTGGTGGTTGGGTTGGCGGTTTCTCAGTGAGAGCTCGCAGGTTTATATACGGAGGCACGGCTAGGTACCCCGCCCGAAGCAGACTAGATGTGGGGAGAGGGGCCTTGGAGGCGGTGGGTCCAGGGGGATGTCATAATCGCATGCGCAAATCCAGAAATAACGCGAGCATCACCGCATAATGGAAGCCGTCAGATAGTACAGATACAGCTGCTTCTCCGGAGGTTCGCGAGGCGCGACCAGGCATGCGTCCTTGATAGGCTACAGTCGGACATGTCCTCTCGTTACGCCATCGCAGGAGCCAGGCAACGGTGCAGCACAGCAGTACGCAGCAAATCCCGAGGGTCGCCCGAGAGAGGTGCCTAGCAGCCCCAAGGCCAATAGCCTTGTGGCGGAACGGGAAGCTGCGCACACTAGAAGAGGTGGGGGCGGGGACAATTGACGCAGTCGGGTCCGAGCACCTGCCCCTCAGCTTCAGGTCATTCCAGGGCAGAAGCAGAGTCAGGCAGAGCCTCGCAGATGAGAAGGCGGAGTAGCGGGCAGTGCGGGGCGCAAAAGATAAGCCACTCCTGGCGAGAACAGTTCAGCAACTCCGCGCACGGGCTCCGTCATATGTCCCCCATGTTGCGAACCTGCCTCTTTCAGCGTTGCACCTGAGAGCTATAAATAACGCACCCGCATGTTCTCGTCTTCTCCGCAGCCTCGTTGTGTGATAGGATCCACGGTGGGACGAGAAGTCAAGGTACGACCGTGCGTCGGCGTACAATAAGCAGCTTACCTCCCAACTATGACCAGCTGCTCTTCCACGCCGCCGGCCCGGCTGAGAGCACGACTACCGTCTCCCAATGTCCCACTCCATCCTGCCCCGTTGCATCAAAATAAGCTTGAGGGACAGACGGGATCCTAAGCCAACAGTCTCGCCAGCTGCGCTGACTGCATAGTGTCCGCAGAAGGCCCACAATAGATCACTTCGAACGCAAAGCTCTGCGGCATCCATGATCGTACGTCGTCGTGCACGCGATGCTTTGCGAGATACCCACAGAATGTCTTCGGAACTTCGTGGCTGTATCAGACAGCGGACGCCGCCTGCATGCAATGGCATACGCGTCCTGTCAGGATGCCACGGATTTGTCTGCACTAGCCAAGGACTCACAAAGTGACGCGTTCCATTGCAAATGATCATGTTATCGAACGCCCGAAGTGCGAGTATGCACTCCCTCGTGACGATGCTACAGATGACGTGATGAACTAGAGTCGACATTGAGGACGTGCCTGGGAGAAGCAACAAGAAGGCGGACCTATTTTTCCCCAGACTGCGGCTGTTCAGAGTGAACCTGTCGGAGGTCCGTCCGGAATATGTAGGTCGGTATGGGACCCTTCGGCTACGGCAGCTAGAAACAGCCATGGTTCTTTTCCACACGGCAGGCCTGGAGCGATGGGGAGCGAAATAATCGTCACGACGGCGTCATCGCAAGACGTGAGGGATCGTATCATGGCGAAAGAGGGTAACATATACAACAACCTCTGGACGGAACTCTCAGTCAGCATTAGTGTTGTTAAGGCAGCGTGCTAGGACTCACATATACAGACATCCGTCCATCCGCAAACAGTATAATGGAATGGAAGCAAGGTCCCGTTCGATCCTAGTCCGCCTTCGTATCACAGATAGTCGAACCATAGCGTCGATAGAACGGCAGATCACCAGAACTTCACCTTTTGGAGGCGCTTCACGACAGACTTCAACGTAACGCGTTTGCGTTTCCCGCTCGCTCGCCGGTCGAGAACGGGCTGTGAAGCAGGAGAAGCAGGAGATACGGCCGCAGCTACAGCGGCTCGATGCACAGGGACTTCTTGGCGGGCGGCCCAGCAGCCTTGCAGACCTTTCACCCGGTCAAGCCAATCTGCCTCCGCTTCCTCGAAGCCGTACACCGTCCTCACGCGACTGGGGAGATATAGGAACCGTCCGTCCGAGGCGCGCGCCAACGCTTCAAAGACGCGCATCACGTCACGGTCCCCGCGCGCGTCCATGCAGCAGGAGCAGTAGAAGTCGGTATTCGAGACGGGCGGCGGTTGGAACACGAAGAGCTCGAGGGTTTCGGCAGGCGGGAGAACTCGGTCCCACGTAACTCGAGAGGCTTTCAGAAGAGGGCCTGAGGGGTTGAAGGTGGGCTGGGTCGCAAGGGGGGTAGCGCTATGGGGAATGCGGGTGACTAGGGGCCTCGTGGGGTATGGTCGGACTGTGGAGGATCCTGATGCGACGTTCGGGGAGGAAGGGTCCCCTAGTTCGATGTATGGGTCCATGATACCACTTTGTGCGCATTCAGCATGGACGATCTCCGCTATGCGCTTGCTGCCCCAAAGGTCAAGTACGGTGAAGCGAAGGTGTGTAAGGGAGGGTGCCAACTGATGGATGAGCGCATGCTCGGGTCGGGTACTTCGTCCTAGGCCATTAAATGCACAAACCAAATGTAACCGGCGAAGACTCGGTATCGAGGGCCACACCGCGTCGTTAGCCTCTTCGTCAGCAACAGCGGCGGTCGCGACAACGTAGTAACGTTTCGCCTGCTCCAGCTGCTCCGGCGTGCATCGCCCTCGGATTGTCAGTTCGACCAGGCAGGGGTAATGAAGAGAAAGCGCCTGGGAAAGGATTATTGCGCTGTCCATGGGAGCCTCGAGGCTGATCATCGCAAGCGTCCTCAACGTCGGAGCGGCATGGCGTAAAATGCCGCGTACAACGCCTGGCCACGTATGCGGCATATGAAAGTGGTTGTAGTCGACCGCGTGCTGGGCAGGTCGGGAGCTAACGAACAGGTGATGAACCGGTCGATGAGGGAGGCCTAGGGCGGGTTGCTGCGAGTAGAGAAGTTTTGCAAAACCTGCTGCCTGTCCATAGCCGTAAATCGCAAGAGAGTTCCACTGGTACGGGTAGGATAGTGCTCGAACGGCTCGTGAGACGAGGGCAAGGGCCCGGCCGGCGGATCCGCCGTCGGTACACGCAAACTCGAAGATGAGCATCTGTATCTCGAGAGGGTAGCCGTCCATCACTGTAAAGTTTATTTTGAGTCAGCGAAGAACATATTAGACAGGCGCGTTGAGTAAACTACGCCTACCATTGAGAACTTGAGCAGTGACCCTGTATCAGTTTGAGGGAGAAATTGGTGGTGCGGTATCTGTCAACCAAGTCTTGCCTAAGGGCACCACTCGTATTCGCGGATGAGACGACGGGCTAGCTCCCAACTATTCAGGACGCTTTTGCTACCAGAAACAGCGGCGGATGCTGGTGGTTGGGGATGAAGATGGAGAATGCGCCAAAAGCCTCCGACGGGGACGCGACGCGGCTCATTTGCCGGCGCCTGCGTCCGGCGATCATCATTAATCACGGCGAAAGCCGATCCGGCGTCTCAAAGTCGCAGCACGGCTGTTCTTACGGCGAACTGCTCTTGAATTTCTACCATCTCGGCTTTCCCTCCTGACTCTCTGCCTCTCCTCTCACGAACCACGGTGACTACAACGACGAATATCCACACAATACTCTCTTTGCTTTCAAATAATTCCACTTTTTCTTGCGCCTTGAGGGCACATCAGCTGCCTTTGAATGCCTCGAGACGACACTCAGACCCCCTTGCTGGACCTACGGCTCCCATTGCCTCCGCGGCCTCGTAAACCTGACGACGACGATATACTTGACGGCGTAATGATCCACAGACGATGGTATCACTTTATACCGCTTTTCAGTGCGTACGAGTTCCTGCTCGCGCTCCCGAAGCCCGACATTGACCAATTTATGCGGCGCGCCATGCAGTCGCGTTCGTCATGATGCTAGCTCCCCATCCATCCCTCCTGGCAATATTTGTCAACTACTACTATCGCGTGCATGATGCACCGCTACGCGGATTCGTGCATATGCTTGTCATCTACACCCTCACGTTTCTCGCTATATCCTCCTTAATCGTCGTACTCGCGCGCGACCCTGGCCCGGTCACTGGCGACAAGAATCAAGGAGAGGAAGGGGGTGACGGGGCTGACGGAGAGGGCGAGAGCTTTTTGGATGCGCTACTAGCACCGCCAGAAGGGGAGGCAGCTCACGGGCCCGGACGATGGTGCAAGAGGTGCTCTGCCCCCAAGCCCGAGCGCGCCCACCATTGCGGAACATGCGGGAGATGTGTGCTGAGAATGGGTGCGTGGTACTCTAACCAGTGTTAGCGCAATATATACTGAACACACGCGTTGCATGGGTTGATGTATGCGCATATATAGACCATCATTGCATGTGGCTGGGACATAAATGCATTGTGAGTGGCCGATGCCCGTGAACCTAAAGACCTGCTGGCTCCAGCACTGAATGCCCACGTCGAATAAGCTTGTCTGATGAACATTTTGGTAGGGTCACCGGACACACGCGTCGTTCGTGCATTTCCTCTTCTGCGTTACCGCGCTCGCGGCATATGTCGCAATCCTTTGCTCGACTGTGGTCTATTGGGCGTTTACCCACCCCCTCAACATCGTGAGCCTCGCAGTCCTTCCCTCTCTTGCTGTGCCCTCCCTGACCTCTCCTTGCTCTGCGCTCTCCACCGAAACGTAGGACGAAACCACGCCAATCCATGCCATATCTTTGGCGCTTTATGGCATGGTCATTGCAATGGTCATCGGCTCGTTCTTTGGCTGGCACCTGTACCTCATCACGTCTGTGTCCCGTGTTACACCCGCTGCTACCCTGAGGAGGCTGATCCCCAACCCAGGTCCAACCAGACCACGATAGAGTCGCTCTCTCCGTTCTGGCTACTGCGACACATCCCTCCTCTGCCGGACAATGCCGACTCGCGTAGGCTGTCGAACCCTCCGCTAGAGCACGAGCTGTCGTTCGAACAGCGGATGCTAGTACGCGACGCCCACCGCCATATACGCCTGTACGACATCGGCGCGCGGAACAACTGGGCCCAGGTGTTCGGATGGTCGCGTCCGTGGGGTTGGCTTTATCGCTTAGCCATTGGGGGTGGCTGGTACGTGCCTCGCGTTCACTATCTCTGGGCAGCAGCTTACATTCACCGCTTCGCCGTCCCATCACCGGCGTTCGATATTCCCTTTGTCAGCACGGGCGATGGGCGCAGCTTTCCCCGCAACCCTCGGTCGGACGAGATGCTATCTCGCCTAGCCGCTGGGCTTGTGAGCGCGGACAAGGATCGCTGATCTTCGCCGTCCCCGAGGCTAAGCCTGTTGTATACCCCCACATGCTAATGGATGAGATACCCCCTTTTAGCCTCAGCGCTGTTGTAAGGAGCTGTGCTGTGTCTGCATCTGTCGTCGATAACGTGGTGAGTTGCTGCTTTTGGACCTTGCATGATGGCGTGGGCACGAAGCTTAGAAGGGTGGGGTGGTGTCTCGGTTGAGTTAGACGGTGTGCTATGGTGGGCGGCAGGGCGGCTGAGTCAGTCGGTCGGCGGTATGCCGTCTGGACCGTCCCGCAGGCCTTGCTGGTTGCAAAGCATCCCAGAGTAGGACGTCACAGGGGCCCAAGAGCTTTCTCTGGTGTGTAAGCCCTCTTATGACCTGAGATGCGAACTGAGAAGGAAGCCTCTTCGTGTCCTAGGATCAGAACACGAGTGATCTATTCTCGCAGGGGGCCACACGTTCGTCTGGGAAACGTGTAGTCTCCAATGGGTGGGTACCGCCCGAGGAGGAGGCCGCCCTCAGCGTCTGGAACTTGCGGGTGAATCGATGTCCAAGACCATGCCCATCACAAGAGTCATTGGTGACCACTCGGGGCGATCCCTTTGCAGTCCTCGCCCCTGTCGTCATCGCAGAGTCTTCCAGACGGCAATGCATCGCAGGTTCTCTTCTCCGCAGGTCGAGCGGCCCAGGAGAGGCTCCATGGGTACTATGCCTTGTCGTTCGCGAAGCCGGGCGGGCCTTCGACGAGCGGCACTTCCCCAAACGAACTGCGGGAGATGGTCAAGTGATGATCGCTAGGTTAGACGGTGGAGGAGGTCCGGACACGTTCAGAGCGTTTACGGTAAGCAGGAACGAAGGCGTCGCTTACCTAAGCTGACGCTGCCCATCGTCCCTCCGCGCCCGGCCTCCACCTCCTCCGCCACTGCGGGTGCGCCGCCGTATATATACAACCCGCTGCAGGATGCGCTTCCTTACACCGACCACATCGTTCCCGCTCTGCTCGCTCGCACTCCCAAATGGCAAACAACGCTGCTCCTGCCGTCAACATCCTTGACCTCCGCGCCCGCACTGAGGCCCCTCTTTCCGAAGCCGACCACTCTGTTCGCGACGACATCGTCGCCGGCCTCTCGCTACCTGTCGGACAGAAATGGCTCCCCACCATGCTGCTCTACGATGAACACGGTCTCCGTCTCTACGACGAGATCACCACCGATGCGCCAGAATACTACCTCTTCTCGGCAGAGGAAGAGATCCTCAAGAACAAGGCGGACGACATCGTCAAGGTCATGCACGCTGCATCGGTCTCAGATGGTGGTCCCCTGGAGGAGGTCGTGGTCGAACTGGGTGCCGGGTGAGTTTGGCTTTTACCTCAACGCGTCGCGCGTAGCGGACGCGTTCGTGAAGCGCAAACCACTATACCCTTAAGAGGATCTGCGCTCGGAGTCTATCTGAAGCCCCGATCTCGCGTAGCCTTCCTCTGCGACTTGTCCTTCCTCTCCCACACCCTGGGCAACAACCCAGACGTAATGATTTGTCACGTGTGGCGACGATAGGTCTTATCGCTTCCGTACCGCCCCCCTTTGACTAGCCACCTCCGTATAAAATGGGGCAGCCATCTGACCAGTGTTCGCAGCGCACTACGGAAGACATCTCACATCCTGAGGGCTCTCTCGCGACACGTACCAAACGCCTCCGCCGTGCCCCCTATCAGCTACTACGCCCTCGACCTCGAGAAGCGCGAACTGGAACGTACACTTGACGAACTCAGCAAGTCAGATATCGGTACCGAAATGAAGGGCAAAGTATCTGCAAGCGGCCTCTGCGGCACTTACGACGACGGACTCAAGTTCATCGCCGAAGGCGGGCTCGAGGGTCGAAATGCGCTCACGAATCTCGACACTGCGGTGATTGAGAAATACTCCGTCGCGCGCGTTAGGCGCGATGCATCCCCGGATTCGGGCTCTTCCAGGAGCCGCTCTGAGGGCACAGAGGCGACGCCGCCGTCGACGCCTGGGGCGCACCACCCTCTGCATATCATGTTCCTTGGCTCCTCGCTCGGCAATTTCACACGCGGAGAGGACACGGCGTTCTTGAAGTCTCTACCGCTGCGCCCGGGCTCGGGCGATACGCTCCTGATCGGTCTGGACCACGACAATGACCCAAAGAAGATCCAGCTCGCGTACGACGACCCCAAGGGCGTCACGCGCAGCTTTATTATGAACGGATTGCTCTGTGCGGGCAGGGCTCTGGGCGATGAACACTTGTTCGAGCAGGACAAGTGGGAATACGTCGGCCGGTACAACGAGGAACTGCGTCAGTGTGCCCGTGACTGTTCGTGGCTGGCCGGTGCTAACTTTGCCGCGCTGTAGGTCGTCACGAGGCATACTACAGATCAACATGCGACCACACCGTAGTTGACCCCACTACGCAGGCAAACTTCCCGTTCGTGAAGGATGAGCTTGTCCGCGTCGAAGTCTCCCGCAAGGTTTGCCTATGACGTCGCGCTACCTTCATACGTGCTCTTCTGACGACTATGACGAATATTATAGTTCTCTGAGCGCGACGCATACTCGCTCTTCACGGAGGCGGGTCTCCGCCCGGTCCACCGATGGACCGATAGCGCCTCGCAGTATTCGCTGTGGCTCCTCGAGCGTCCGAAGTTCTCGTTTCCGCTCCTGAAGGCGCCGGTAGAGAACTCTATCATGCGCTCTCCATTCTCCCTCCCCACTGTCGAGGAGTGGCAGCACATGTGGGCAGCATGGGACTTCATCACGCGCGAGATGATCCCTCCGTCGATGCTGTTCCAGAAGCCCATTGACCTCCGCCATATTTGCCTGTTCTACTGCGGCCATATACCTACGTTCCTGTCAATCCACCTGGCGCGATTGCTGAAGGAATCAGATACCGAACCCATCGAGTTCAAGGTACGCGCAGTTGGTTGTTATGTGCGACAACGCTCGTGCTGACTTTGACTTTGCAGTATATCTTCGAAGTAATTGCCATCTTACTCTGCACGCTCGAGATCATTTGTTCACTTATCGTTCACAGCGTGGTATAGATCCTATCGTCGACGACCCCACACAATGTCATGTATGTTTGGCCGACCTCACTTATGGTCCTCTGCTAATCATCTGCTGGTACAGCCGCACTCCGAGGTACCCCAAAAGGATGAAGACTGGCCGTCTCTGTCTAGCATCATGCAGTTCCAATCTCGTGTCCGCGAACGCGTCATGCAGCTGTACCGGGACATTGATTCAGGCAAGATTACCCTGACGCGCAAGATTGCCCGAGTGCTCTTCATGACACTCGAGCACGAAGCATTCCATGCCGAGGTGCGTCTTCAGTTCTTCAATGATACACGTTGCCTTACATTGGTGCAGACGCTCCTCTATATGCTCCTGCAGCGAGCGGGCACAGGGACTATCCCGCCCACGGGCTTCGTCGCGCCCGTTTGGGATGTGCTCGGAGAGTCGTGGAACGCCCATCCGGAGCCTGCGACTGATGCTGTCACGCTTGGGCCGGCAGAGATCACTCTTGGCCACGACGACGACGAGGCCGATGATGACTCAACGGACGTACTGGGCCATTCATTTGGCTGGGACAACGAGCATCCCGAGCGGAAGGTCCAGGTCGGCAAGTTCAAGATCGAGTGGCGCCCAGTCACGAACGGGCAGTTCTACGACTTCTACATGCGCGAGGGAAAGGACATGCCTAAGGTGCAGTTCCCGAAGAGCTGGGTCGAGATCGACGGAGGGGTCTTTGTAAGTCCATTCCTCCCATCGCCGACCGACGTCGAAGTTTACTCATAAGTGACAGGTGCGGACGTTGTACGGCCCCGTACCGCTCAAGATCGCGAGGAATTGGCCCCTTATTACGTCCTTCGACAACCTGTCGACCTATGCGAGCGTTAAGGGCGGTCGTATCCCGACCGAGCCGGAGCTCAGACTGTTCTACGACAAGTTTGCTTGCGGCTATGAGGGTGGTGCCAACATCGGGTTCAGGAACTGGCACCCCGTTCCGTAAGTTTTGCGCGTCAGTCCTTTCTGATGTCGTGACTGACGTATGCATTGTGTAGCGCTACGTCGGGAGGCCCCAAGGATGATGGTAGGGGTCACAACGGGGGCGTGTGGGAGTGGACGTCGACCGTGCTTGAAAGATACGACGGCTTTGTTCCCTCCAAGTTATATCCCGGGTACGTTTATTGCAACTCTATATTGGATTAGTAGCTGAACACTTTGTGCACAGATACTCGACGGACTTCTTCGATAACCACCATCAGGTTGTCGTAAGTGTTCTATTCCAGTTCGTTTCTTACCGTCACTTACGCTGTCTATAGATCGGTGGATCGTACACCACCATCCCTCGCCTCGCGGAGAGGCGCACGCTGCGCAACTATTACCAGCACAACTACCCGTATGCATGGGCCGGTGCTCGCATCGCATACGACTTGTAAGGAGCTCATTCTTTCCGATTGTACCATCTATCAGAGCTGTACGAGTATCACTATCACCCAATGTAACCTATACAACTTTATGCGAGTCCACACTGCGCATCATAGTGCACGCGTGATCAAATCTGACATAAGTACTATCCGTATGTCCGGGCTTGGTCAGTAGCTGCGATCGAGTGTATAAGCAAGGTACGGAACAGCGGCACATTTGTACATTCGCGTCAGCGATCAGCGTGAGGCAGCGTGAGGTTCGGGAATCGTTCTGAAGTACTAGCGGTATATTATAAGGCTACAACATGTTATTCCAACAACAAACACAAGGCTACAAAATGTCCCGCACAACCTGATCATTGTCTGGGAGGCCACCGCATGGTAGGTGTCGTGCTAGAGCCTGCGCTCGCATTCCGTATGGACGCTAGAGCGGCCGCGGTGGCGCCGCCAAATTGCGGGGTGACGGTCTCCGATCTATCCGTAAATCGTGTGCTGTTCAGGATGGTCGTGGTCGCCGTCGAGTGTCTCGGTAGCGCCGTCGAGTTTAGGTCCATGAGACTCCGCATGATCTCGCCCAGGTCGTCGCTCGACGGTGTGGGGTCATCCAGGGCGACCCCGGCGTCTTTGACTGCGGTCTGCTCAAAGAGCTCCTCCTCTTCCAGCTTCTTGACGGCGGCTCGAAGGTTGTCCATGACATGCTGAAACATGACTGACCATGTTATGTGATTAGCCTAATCACTGTACATAGAGATCTATATGTGGACGTACAGCTCTCCTCCTGAGGCGTGAGCTTTTGGCGTAGCGGGCGGGGATGGAGAAGAGGGTCCCTATTGGCCTCATCTTCCTCGGGCCGTGGCCTGTTGATTCCTGCCATCCCCTCGCACTTGCGGACGAACTCTCGCTCAGACAGCTCGGAGTCCGCGAGATCCGTCTCGTCCGGGCCATAGTCTGTCCCGATGGTGCTCGAGGGCGAGGGCGCGCGCATGATAGTGGGCACATAAGGGAGATCGGCGGGGTGCACGATGAACTGCTGGCTTGGCATTGTGGTTTGGGCAGAGCGAGGCGGACGCAGAGGCGTTGGTGCGGATGGCGGAGTGCGGGGAGGGGTTTCGGGGAGGATTATGGAACGATAAGACGCGTGGCTAATGACGCGACGCGTAAAATACAGGCATAAACAACGCGTCCGTTGAAAAACCGTCGCGTGAGCTTTGTCAGCAGCTGATACACGCCGCCCGTAATTATAAGAGGCTCGCGTCGCGTCTCGCCCTCTCTTCTCCGCGTACCACCACCTCCTCCGCTTCCCCCCTCCCCTTCTCAGCCACTCTATTCCTCCACACGATCACAGGGATGGCATCATTCGTTTTCAAGCGAGGTGAGCACTCTTTCGGCCATGTTCGGACGCGTCGAAGTTGACCTCAGCCCCTCCCTCTCGCAGACGGGTAAGTCGCGTTAATTACGCGTCGCGACGCGTCTTATTACGCGATACTCATGATCCGACTCCCCGTAGACGCAAGGAGCGTGTCCAGTTTGACAAGGTACGTCCCCCAACACGCGTTCTCCAACGCGAGGTCTCACATGTCGTAGATCACGGCAAGGATAGCCAAGCTATGCTACGGTCTTGACAAGGATCACGTCGATCCTGTCGGGTATGTAGAGCAGTCAGCGTTTCCTCTTCGTCGTGTTGACGGTATTGTAGCATTACGCAGAAGGTTATCGCGGGTGTGTACCCCGGAGTGACAACCGTGGAGCTCGATGTGAGTGTGATCCTGTTTCTGCTCTTGGCGATTTCTCAAACTGTTCGATACAGAACCTGGCAGCGGAGACTGCTGCATACCTCACGACAAAGCACCCCGACTACGCTATTCTCGCTGCCCGTATCGCTGTATCAAATCTTCACAAGGAGACCAAGAAGAGTTTCTCGGCAGTCATCAGTGACTTGTACAACTATGGTACGCCGACCTTGTGTTCTTTGTCATGTCCATTCTTAACATGTTGCATAGTAAACCCGAAGAACGGCCGGGCCGCAGGCATGATCTCTAAGGAGATTTACGAGATTGTTCAGAAGAACGCCGAAGTCCTTGATTCCGCCATCATCTATGATCGGGATTTCAGCTACAACTTGTGGGTTTCGCTCGCTGACCGTGCGTGAACTCTGTTTGACTTTGGCGTGCTGTAGCTTCGGTTTCAAAACCCTCGAGCGTTCATACCTCCTCAAGATCAATGGACGCGTGGCTGAGCGACCACAGCACCTGATCATGCGTGTGGCTGTCGGCATTCATGGTGCTGACATCGACCGCGCCATCGAGACCTACCACTTGATGTCTGAGCGGTACTTCACCCATGCTTCGCCGACTTTGTTCAACGCCGGTACCCCCAACCCCCAACTGAGCTCATGCTTCCTGGTGTCGATGAAGGATGATTCCATTGAGGGCATCTACTCGACGCTCAAGGACTGTGCGAACATCAGCAAGACCGCTGGTGGAATCGGTATCAACATTCACAACATCCGGGCCACGGGGTAAGCTCTCACCTTCTATCAAGCTCTTCGCATGCTCATCTTGCTATAGTTCTTACATTGCTGGTACCAACGGCTACTCGAACGGGATTGTCCCTATGCTCCGTGTATACGACGCGACGGCTCGTTACGTCGATCAGGGAGGTAACAAGCGGCCCGGGGCATTCGCCATCTACCTTGAGCCCTGGCACGCCGATGTGTTCGAGTTCATTGATCTCCGCAAAAACCACGGCAAGGAGGAAGTCCGTGCTCGCGATCTGTTCTATGCGCTCTGGATACCCGATCTTTTGTGAGTGACGCTTCGAATTTATATCAAATATTCGTTCTGACATGTCTCACAGCATGAAGCGCGTTGAGAGCGGTGGCAAGTGGTCGTTGTTCTGCCCGAGTGAGGCTCCGGGCCTGCACGAGGTATGGGGAGAGGAGTTCGAGAGGCTATACGAGCAATACGAGCGTGAGGGTCGCGCAAAGAAGACCATCGAAGCTCAGAAGCTCTGGTACGCAATCCTGGAGGCCCAGATCGAGACTGGCGGTCCCTTCATGCTCTACAAGGACGCTTGCAACGGTAAGCCGCTCGAGGATGAATACTGCGCATCATCTAATGTCGCTCGCAGCCAAGTCGAACCAGCAGAACCTCGGTACCATCAAGTCATCTAACCTCTGCACGGAGATCGTGGAGTACTCGTCTCCAGATGAGACTGCCGTTTGCAACTTGGCTTCCATCGCTCTCCCTTCGTTCATCGAGAACGGCAAGTACAACTTCCAGAAGTTGCACGACGTAACGAAGGTTGTCGCTTTCAACTTGAACCGCATCATCGACGTCAACCACTATCCTATCCCCGAGGCCCAGCGTTCCAACATGCGCCACCGTCCCATCGGTGTTGGTGTGCAAGGGTTGGCAGACGCTTTCATGGCGCTTCGGATGCCCTTCGACGGCGTTGAGGCGCGCAAGCTCAACCAGCAGATCTTCGAGACCATCTACCATGCAGCCGTCGAGGCCAGCTGCGAGATGGCGCAGCAATTCGGGACCTATGAGACGTACCAGGGCAGCCCCGCGTCCGAGGGCAAGCTCCAGTACGACCTCTGGGGGATCACTCCTACGGACCTCTGGGATTGGACGAGCCTTAAGGCGAAGGTTGCGCAGCACGGTCTCCGGAATTCGCTGCTTGTCGCTCCGATGCCCACCGCTTCGACGAGTCAGATCTTGGGCAACAATGAGTGCTTCGAGCCTTACACGAGGTAAGCTTTGTTGAACTTTGCGTTTCGGCGCGTCTCTAAAGAATCATTTAGCAACATCTACACGCGTCGTGTACTCGCGGGAGAGTTCCAGGTCGTATGCCCGTGGCTTCTCCGCGAGCTGGTCGAGCTTGGCCTCTGGAACGACGACATGAAGAACATGATCATCGCAAACAACGGCTCCATCCAAACCATCGACATCATCCCCGACGACGTCAAGGCCATCTACAAGACCGTTTGGGAGATCTCGCAGAAGAAGGTCCTCGACCTTGCAGCGGACCGCGGAGCGTTCATCTGCCAGTCCCAGTCGCTCAACGTCCACCTGCAGTCCCCTACAACGGGGCAGCTGACGAGCATGCACTTCTACGGCTGGAAGAAGGGTCTCAAGACTGGCATGTACTACCTCCGCACGCGCCCCGCTGCGCAGGCGATCAAGTTCACCGTCGACAGCTCGTTCCTCAAGAACGCCGCGAAGAAGCCGAAGGTCAACGGCGTCAACGGTGTCCTTCCTGCGACTGCTGCACTGGTCACTCCTTCGACACCCAAGCGCGCTGTCGACGACGTTCAGATCAAGGAGGAGCCAATCACGCCTTCGCTGAGCACTCCCATCACGAACGGCATCGCCGCCTCAGAGCCCCTCTCCCCTTCACCTGCCGCGACTGTCAACGGTGATGCTCTGGCGAATGCGACCGCCGCCCTCTCCCTGGACGAGCGCACGCAGAAGGCCGCTGAAGCCGACCCCGAGTTCGCTGCAGCCCTCCAGCGCCAGCGGGACCGCGAGCTTGAGCAGGCGAAGCTGATGTGTTCGATCGAGAACAAGGAGGCGTGCCTCATGTGCTCTGGCTGAGCGCTGTGCGCCGACTTGTCTGTGGGACGTTCGAGACGGACGTGTGTCGTGGTGTATCAGCTATGTATCGCTTTTTCATGTATCTCTCCGGCTCCGCACTATCACTGGCATCCATCTCCTTGTCTACGACTCTGTACTGTACTCTAGATCTCGCACTCTCTCCATATGCATGTGCCCCTCATAATGAAACATGTTAGATCCACCAAAGCCGAAGCCGTGTTCTTGCGAACGTGGATACAGACGCCGCAACATAATGATTCAGATAGACTTCTACGCAAGCTGCGTAGTCCTAGTAATCACATCCGTAGTCCCGCTGGGTCACGTACATATACAAAGTAAATTACACATAAAGGATACAGTAGGACACCAGTTATGGAGGAGAATCCGAGCACGAGATTTCAGAAGACTAGTATACAGAGCACAAATAAAAAGCCGAGCCCAAATGATCTACTCAACAGGAAACCTCAAACGGCTCGTAGCCGTTCGCCCAAAGTGCCCTCGAGCTGTTGTCCGTGCTGCTGGAGGAACTCGGAGCACCCTACAATAGCCACGCTCTCCATCGTCTCCCCGCGCCCCTCCTCCGCCGCCCAATCCGTTAATCTGACACGCTCCTGCAGCGCTTGCACAAGCGCATCCCCAGAGACCCGCTGGCAGTGCCAGATCGTGAGTTTCGTGAGGCTCGGCAGGCGCACCGCCCACGAGCCGCGCGGGTCGTCCGCCTCCTTGAGGTTCGCAAGCCCAAACGCGAGCCACCGGCGGCGGAAGGGCGCGAGCATGCCGACGACGCGGTCGGACATGTCCGAGCCGACGATGCGGAACTCGCGCAGGCGGTCGAGGCGGTCGAAGCACCAACGGAAGTCCTTCGTGCGCATGTCCGCGTAGTCCATGTGCAGCACCTGCAGCGGCGGGCGGCTCCGGCGGAGCAGCGCGCGCAGGCCCATGCCCGTCGCGTGGTCGCTGTAGGGCGACTGGGAGAAGTCGTGTGCCTCGTCGTCGCTCTCGCCCTCCTCGGGCGTCGCCTGCTGCGTGATGTACGGGTCCGTGCGGAGCTCGAAGTCGACGTTCGTGTGCTCGAGGTAGAGCTCCTCGAGCGCAGGCGCGTCGATGTGCGAGAGGAGGGCGCGGACGGAGCAGGTGCTCCGAAGCAGCAGGATCCGGAGGTTTGGGAGTCGCACAGCATGGAGGAGTCCCGGGAGTATCGGCTCTGCCTCCTGTGGCCACCCCGAGAAGTGAAGCGTCTCGAGAAGTGGCATGCACCGAAGGAAGTCGAGCATGCGTACGACGTCGGTGATGACCTCCAGCGAGATCTCGGTGATGCATAGCGAGGTGATAGGGATGGGCTTCATGAATCGCGCAAGCGGGATTGTGGGCACGGAGAGGTGCATAGAAAGCTCCGGTGGCTCATCGGGGGGGCCGTGCACGCGGAAGATGTTGGTAGGCCGGCCGTCGGTGGAATCGGAGTCTGCGTTCAGGCCGAGGGTATCCACGGCGGCGATACCCTTGACGTGGATAGTGAGCTCGTCGACGAGGCAGTCTCGGGAGCGGTCGAAGTCGTACTTCGAGAAGTCAAACTCTTCCTCGTGTGTTCCGGCGATGGCGCACCTCCGCAAGCGCTGCATCTGCGAGAGGACCGGGGACAACAATGGCAGGATCATGTCGATCGTCTGTGCCTCGACGCGGATGTCGAAGGGAAGCGGGTCCGACTTGTATATCCACCATCGTGCCTGGTCGTGCGAGAGCGCAATTGGGTGGTTCTCGTAGAGATATATGCGCTGCCAGATGCGGGGAGAGAGGTAAGTTACGTCCCTCCAGTAACGACATACTTGGCCGAGGACGACCGGTGCGAGGTCGTCAGAAGGGGCATCAGAACACGAGATGAAGATGTCTATGAGGAGTTCCGGCGGAATGCGATAGATGGGAGACATGCCGAGAGGGCGAAGGGGCGAGATGGAGGACATCGTGGTCGTTGTCGCCCACGACGAAGTCGGAAGTAGTGCGCGCTCATGCAGTTGGGGCGCGCTAATTTGGTAACTCACGACACCAGGCCCGTCCTCAGTCGCCGCTAAACAGCCGAGAGACCGTGCACCGTTCACCCTGCGCAGCCTCCGCGGGAGCACGCCGCAGAACATGGGGTATGTTCAAGACTCAGATCCAGGACGAAGGAGGGCGAAAACGGATGGCATTCGGGGCATCGCACATGGGGGGAGGAAGGAAAGAGCGCCGGGGCCCGTCCCGTTATGGCAGCTGACTAAGCGCAGAACTGCACAGAACTGGCAGCTGGCTCTGAACTCAATTTTGCCGTTCCTGCCTTCACATACCGCCGCCAACGACGCGCCCGCCCCACTCCCGCCCGCCCTCAAGGTAATCTCGCTCTCTCCCTCGACTCAAAATGCCGGGCGTACGTGACATCAGGTGCGTCGTCTCGAAATTATGGCCAAATTCTGCCTACTCACTATGGGCGGACACTCTAAACAGCGCGGAGGCCTTCATCTCTGCATACGCATCCCACCTTAAGCGTTCGGGCAAGCTCGAGGTTCCCACCTGGGTCGACATTGTCAAGACCGGCCCCTTCAAGGAGCTCGCCCCCTACGATGCCGATTGGTACTACGTCCGCGCAGGTCCGTGTATTTCCCCGGCGGTGTAATTCAGGACCATTTCTGACCGGCCCTTTCCCTTCACAGCGGCCATCGCAAGACACATTTACCTCCGGAAAGACGTTGGCATTGGCGCGCTCACGAAGCTCCACGGCGGCCGCAACAACCGCGGCAACCGCCCCTCGCACCACGCAGACTGCTCCGCATCCGTGCAGCGCAAGATCTGCCAGTCGCTCGAGAAGATCGGTGTGCTCGAGCAGACCGACAACGGAGGCCGCCGCATCAGCCAGGACGGCCAGCGTGATCTCGACCGTATCGCCACCGCGGTAGTCGAGGCGGCGCGCGAGGAGGAGGAGGACGAGGAGGAAGAAGAGGAGGAGGAGGAGGAAGAGGAGGAGTAGATGCTTGGCCGTCCACCCACTGGCTAGGTGATCGCGACGGTCTGCGGGCCCGGGCACGTCCTCCCCCCGTGTTGTACGAACTGTCTCTGCCCCCTCTACCCTTCGTCCGGACCCGCACGGCGACCGACACGAGCGACCACCCCGTATGCTACATGCCATCCAAAATCTTAGGCAGTACGCTGTATCTCATGCATGCAGATTTTTTCCTCGGTGATCTCGTGGACGTGGTTTGTGCTTTCTCCGGTATCATTTTACAAGGTACTGTGCTGGTCATGTTCTGAATATGCAGGTACGACGTCCTATGCTTACCCTAAGCGACTCAACATCGTCGGAAACGACCATCCCGCGTATTCCATATCCCTGTGTTCAGCGCTTCTCATACCTCCCCACAACATTTAGGATTGCTCATGATTTAAAATCTCGGACACAGCGCACACATCGGGGGGACTCGTTTGAGATCATTATATGGCCTTTCTCCAACCTAACCTAAGACCCGAGGATCATCTACATCCATCGTGAACGCGGTACAAGCACACAAGCCCCTAGCACTACGCGCCCCCACGCCCAACGCGACGGAGCTTCCTCTATGGAGTCGTTACCAGCGACGCCGCTGGAAAATACGACCGTCGACGTGGGGGTGGAGAGTCCCAGCCTAGACTGGATTTTGTCTATAGGTATGGAGCGGCCGCAGGGAAGGGGATGCTGGCGTAGGAATGTGTGGTGTATATGCGCAATAGACGGTCCTGACGGGCATACCAAACTGTACGGGGGTGTTGTGGGGGAATGACGTGCGGGAAAGCGCGACGACGCTAGACACTGATACATACAAGAGGTGTGCGATAAGGGACGTGGCAGGAGCCTGTGCGGGCCGCCTACGCGTCCTTGTCGACGATCTCGATACCAGAGTCGCTCGCGGTGTTGTCCACGAACGCGGGCTTCGTCGCCGCGAGCCCGTACGCGTTCTTGTAGAAGAGGATGTCGCCCTCGTCCTCGACGAACTTGCACGCCTTGAACACGCGGTAGACCTCCGCCCAGCCGCCGGGGCGGCCTTCGAGCTTGATCCCGTTGCGTGCGAGGAGGGCGCGGAGCGCGTCGGACGCCTCCCATGCGTTGTAGTGGGGGATCTTGCTTGAGACATGGTGGGCGACGTGCGTCTCCGAGATGCCGTGCGTCGCGAATGCACCGAGCCAGCCCATCACACTGCCGCAGTCACCGAGCAGGTTCCGGTCGAGCGTGGAGAGCGCGCCGCGGGGGAACGTGAACTCAGACGCGCGGTAGTGGGGCAGGATCGGGTCGGTATGCTGGAGGAACGTGATCAGGACAAGCCAGTGGTTGACCCTGGTGGCATATAAAACGTCAGGAGAGGCTACATGAGGTCGTACCCGCAACACATACCAGAGGTAGGGAATCAGATAGACGCGGAAAACCTCGAAGAATCCCCACTGAGAGATCGACCAACCGATAGCGGCCATCCAGAGCATGATTCCGACGTTGGAGATGAAAATCTGGCTGCGCTGATCAGGGCGGAACATGACAGACTCCGCGTTGAAGTCTGCAACGACTGGTGAGCATATACTACGAGCATTCATTGAGATGCACACGTACGGCTCGTGCCCTTGGGGTACCTCTGCTGTCCGGACGCGTTGAGAATGATATACGCAGGCCAGCCACCAATCTATGACGGTGCCGCAGTTAAATCACTAAACACTATCTCGATCGAACAGCATAGACTTACAAGGTAGCGAAGGGAGCCGTAGATCGCACCGATGGGGGAGTCTCCGAGGGCCTCGTAAAGCTCCTGCTTAACCTCCTCCGTGACGCTGGAACCAGCGAGATTCTCCTTGGTGGGATCGAAGGCAGGTAGGCCGAGCTGAGAGCGCGTCTTGGGTACAAAGACCTGGTCCTGCGTCATGTGGCCAGTAGAAGCATGGTGCTTCCCATGGGTGATGCGCCACGCGTGATAAGGTACTCCGAGTCTATGCGTTGTATAGGAGCGTGTCCGAAGAATCCATAAAGGAGAGACGCGAGCGAATATCACATGTCAGACACGGTCATGACCACAGAATGTCTGCGGAGACGCGAACTTACGCGGAGTGAAGGATCCATCCGACGGTGTTGTTGACGGCCTTGGACTCGGAGAATGCCTGGTGGCCGCACTCGTGCGCGATGACCCACAGACCAGTGGCAAAGAGGCCGACAAAGAACGTGTAGAACGCCCAGAGCACGAAGCGCGCGGCGGGATAGAGGGCCGCGTTCGGGAGGGCGATGTGCTCAGGGGTCAAAAGCGCGTCGAGGAAGTAGGTCCCCTTGTAGATGGCGCTGATGATCGCGACGTCCATGAAGCTAGCAAAATGACGGGATAAGAAACCGGGACATGACTGGTAACGCGTTGAGGACTTACACGTAGAGCGAGGACCGGAACGCAGAGCGCTTGTGGCAGTGAGCCCTGTTATCCGACATGGACATTCAGCTCTGCCGGCTGGTACACAGGGCTTGCATGTACTCACGGAATGGCCGAAAGAAGATCCTTGACGGTCAGGTCCGGGATCACGAACGGCTTCTGCTCGATAGTCGTCCTTGCGGACGGGGCCTTTGCCGACATTTTTGCGGGATGTGGCCTGAGGGGGACGGACAGAAAAGAGGACCAGACGTCTATGAGACCGGGGCCGTCTACGGGAGTCTATGGCGGGGGAGGAGGAAGGAGGGGCGGGGACAGCAAATGAACGGGCCCGGTTTTTATTGGGGTGTCCGCTTAGGTGCGGAGTTTTCCGGGGAAGGGCGAGTGCACTGTGCGTTGGGGATACGGAAGCGCAGGAAGACAGGCGCGCGCGTACGTGCCAATCAATTCCGCTGCCGCTTTGTCTTCCCCACTCTGCCCACGTTCCACCCCGCCTCCTCTGCGATCGCGACTCCCGTCTAGATGCCGCAAGGTATTGGACCCGCTGGGGCTGCGGCAGTCCGCCGGATTCCGGCAGCATCCCCGGACCACGTGAGGGGAGCAAACACTCCACGCATCATGCACGTCTAGACCTCGTCCCGTTTTGGGGGCCACGCTGTGGCGGTACTACGTCACTCTCGCGCTTGCGCCATCATATTCACGTTTGTACTTACTGAACGTCGCGCCTCGTCGCGCTCTACTCTGAGCCTCTCTCGGCCGCGCTACACTCTTAGTGTCGTCTTCTTCTACTATTCTGGATGTACTTAACTCATGGCTAATTCACATTCCTCCCTAAAATGTGTCCTACCTCCGGCTCAAGTCGTCGACTACCGTTCAGGGTCTCGGTTACAGTGCCCAAACAGTATCGGGAATTGTGGATGCGACGAGTAACACCATTACCAGCGATCTGGATAGTGGGAAACGCGGTGGAATTCTCTCGAAGGCCCCTCTGAGGCTGCTATAAAATCTGGGACGACGGCGGGCATCCCTCTCATCTCATTACATTACCTTTCGCTCGAGTCCGTCCATTCACTACCTCAAGCTAATCTACTAACCACTCGTTCCTCTCCCAGCCTGCCCTCCTTATACTATGGCGACAAACTCTTCAACACCATCCTTACAAGACCTGTTACCGCCGCTACAACCTCCCGTGCTGCTGACTGAATGCCCGCGCTGCGGCAGTGCCCTCGGAGCATTACAACTGTGCGGCGGATTAGGTTCTGATATACACAACTATAACCGCTGGTACCAGAAGGTATGTCTGCATGATAAATCTCGTTCACGCTCTGATTCACTGGGCATAGTGTTCTACCTGTCCGCATTTCGTGTTTCATGGACCTCGAACGCCTCTCGAGGACATCCCCGAAGACGTACAGGTCCGGTTCACGCTCAATCAGTCACTCCGCAGTGCCGCCTCTGCCCACCCTCAAGATCCTCAGATCTGCACGGGGACCGATTGCGTTGCACGGCGTACGAATCAGCGCCGCCGCGTGAACAGAGCCTGCGTGCGCAATCCTCCCCTTTGCGCGACGTGCTGTCGCACCACCAGTCCTCTGGTGAAGTGCAAGCCCCACAGATTGTCGGCTCTAGAGACTGCGGTACGTCCTGTGTCTCGTCGATGTTACAGCGATCTCATTCTGTATCAGTCTATGGAAGCACAGTCTAGCACTAGTACTGCTGGACCCTCGGGTTCGCAGGCTGCCGCTGCCGCTGGGCCCTCGCGCAATGGCGAAATTTCACCTGTTACGACAACACCATCACATCCTCCGCCCAACTTTGTTCTACAGCGCTCAGCTCAGACGTCCAGCCCATCCATAGTCCCAAGCAACGACCACCGCCCCCATGCTGCAAGCATCCCAGCATCATCGACGTCCTCGTCAGTCGCCGTCCCCTCATATGCCCGCCCACTCTCGGAAGACTATGCGAAGCCTTGGCTTGCCGTGCATCGGAAGAACGCTGAGCGTGCAGCACTTGTTGACGAGGGCCGCGCGTTACATACGAAGATGGCTAACATTGTGAAGATTACGATGTGGGTCACGGTGCGTTCCTGTTCGGTGTTATCCCCCTCATCCAGCTCCCGACACTAACACTGAACCCTCGATCAGCCGTCAACGACAAACACTGCACCCCTGCGTCCGCAAAGGCTACAAGTATCGACACCTCAGGCGGATATCTTGGTCATCGCAGACCACCCGTGCCTCAAGACGCTCTTGTCAGTAAATGTGCAGCATGTTGCGGTATATAGCGTGCTCGAACGCGAGTGGTTTATCCAACCCCTCGATCTTCCTATCGCTCTCCCGACAGGCTCTGCTAGCACCCGCCGTGTTCTTATCCGCCATACTACTCTCCACGACGACGACTGTGGTGAGCTCGCCGAAGAGCTCAATTCAGTGACCGGAGGTCCTCTCAAGCGACGCTCGGTCTCAGTTCCGGCGACCCCCACAAAGGTTCGCAAGTTTTCCTCTGCTGCGTCACCGCACACGCCGCGCGCCCAGGCTACGGCGGCTGAGTGTATCAATCAAACTCTTCCCTCTTTGATGGCAGAAGTGGAAAACGACCCCGCACGTAAGTACTTGTCGCTCGGTGCCCGGACATTCACTCATAATCTAGCACAGCAACAGCGGAGATCGTGTTCCCCGAGCAGACAGTACCTCCTTCGGTCACTCCTGTCGCCACTACCTCTACTCTCCCTGCCCCCGTCTCCGAGACTTCGAGTGCCGCCTCCAGTCTGCATCGTCCCATCAAAGCTATCCCTTTCCCCCCACGCTACGCTTGCGACATGCATGCAGGCATGTCCTTTCTGGTAGACGATGCATGCACACTTGCCGACCACAACAAGGACCCAGAGCCGTACTTCAAACTTGCCTTCCCAGGTTCCAAGTATGTGCGTGCTACGTTCTACGAGCATCGCAGGTTCTACTGTTTGGCTCGTGAGGATGGCACCCTCCCCCATGCGGTTTCGGCCGGTCGCACTCCCGACGGAATGTGGACTGTCCTGTCGAAGCGGTATAGGGCCAGCGGTGGCAAAGGTATGCATTCCGGGTGCTCGTGTAAAGCTTGCCGTATCTTTCTGTTGACTCCTGAATGATTGGTCGCCTTCATTTCAGGATCCACTGCGCCGCGGCGGTCAGTATCGGCGGGTGCCGCGTCCCCGGTTTCCATTAATGACGCTCAACTTGGAGCCATATCCCGTGGCATGTCCGGATCTGGTCGACCTTCAGAGCCAACCCAGACATCGCAGAATGCCCATCCTGAGGCGCCGCTGACGTACGTCTCTCACACCGTTCGACTGGAGTGGTTTGAGGGTGTCGGCACGATGTTTGGCTCACGCTGGGCTCCGAACACGGAGAGTATTGAGGCCCTGATTGCGGAGCAACCGTGGGCCCACGGACGCAGAAAGGACTGTCATCAAGTATGTCTGCTGTCTTCCGCTCTGTTTGCTAGCTGACCGCTGACTCTGGGCACTCTGTGGCGGCGATACTAGATGACGATCACGGAGCCCAGTCGTTTTGTGGGTGCCTACCTGGCAAAGACCGTGCGCCTGGATGTTCTCCCGGTTGATTGGGAAAAACATTACCACACTCTAGCCAGCGTTCAGATGCGAGAGGCCGCACGCCTCGCCCGTGCTGCTGATATCGTTGGCATGTTCATGTATGAGGCCAGCGAAAAATGTCTTGGGATCCGTTGTACGTCCTCCCTCCCTGCCCATCCCTGCCCGCTACTACCTTGTAGGTGTACTGACATCTAGTAACAGGGTTTACCTTTACACCCACTTATTCTGTTACGACGGTGCCGGATGGCAGTGTTTCTTGGATTGCCCAGAAACTGTTGATCGGCACTGGCAAGCCATATCCATCCGACAAGGACGCCCGCCCCGATAGCTCTCTATCACTGACGTTGTCCGCGTTTTCGCACTACACAATCGAGCGCTATGAGGTCTTACTCACGAATCTTGAGGGTACGTACTTCATGTGCTATATGGTGACCGAGGCTGTTACACCTCAGGCTGGCAGGGGGATACATCCACATCTCTGACTAGAGATGCACCTGTATCCATCCCCTTCTCTAATCAGAGACGTTCGCGATCCATCCCGTATCTCTACTAGAGATACAAGCGCCCCCCCGTATGTAGCGGGCGCTGGACAGGCGCTGCCCTTCCCCTTAGACACAACAGCCCGTTTAGGCCTGTTTTCCTGACATGCGCTGATACGTGTAATCGGCCGCTTTAGGCGGGTTGCATACATGATACCATACCCCCAATTGGGACATTAGAATATATACCTTTATTGGCTCCTCCTGGACCGATATTCACGCGCGTTGCCGGCGGTGGGCGGCGGGGCGCATTGATGGCTGGGTGGCGGGGCGCGTTGCCGCGTGCGGGTGCGGC
>NW_007360325.1:297060-309560 GCF_000271585.1 Trametes versicolor FP-101664 SS1
GGCGGGTAGCTCGGCGTGGCGGCGCGCTCTGGCTGGCGGGACGCGTGCAGCGCGTGCGGGTGCAGTGGGTAGCTCAGCGTGGCGGCGTGCTCTGGCTGGCGGGGCTCGTGCGGGTGCGGCTGGTAGCTCGGCGTGACGGCGCGCGCTGGCGGATCGGTGGCTGCGAGAGCGCGGCGTTGCGGGTGCTGCTAGGCGGGCGCGGCGCGCTCTTGGTGGCGGGTGGTTCAGCCGGGGCAGCAGCTGCGGTGCGGGCGAGCGAGCAGGTAGCTCGGCGTGGAGGTAGGGGTGGCCGAGCGGGTGGGGCGCGTGCGGGCGGGCGGGTAGCTTGGTGTGGCGGCGCGCGCTGGCGGATCGGTAGCTGCGCGAGCGCGGCGTTGTGCGTACTGCCTGGTGGGCGCAGCATTTTGTGTACTGCTACGTGGGCACGGCGTGCTCCGGCCGGCGGGTGGCTCAGCCGGCGCAGCGCGGCGCGTGTGGGTGGGCGAACGGGTGCGGCACGTGCAGGCGAAAGGGTAGCTGGGCGAGCACGGCGTAGCGTGTGCTGGCGGGATAGGGACAGCGTGAGCAGGAGGATAGTTTTGGGAACGATATTACGAGACATACCGCTCAGGACTAGCGCAGGCCTTCCGCAACGCCGAGATTGAGAACACCATGGCATGGAATCGGTAGTCTCCACGGGCGGCCCCCGACTTCGCATGGATGCGATGTAGGCTGGCGGTGATGTGAAGTATTCCGCTGCCGACGGAGATTTGTTGTCGTGTCACTGGTGTGGTGGAGGGATTCGGATATGTGGGTAACAGGCTGCAAGGGAACGCAGACAAGCACGTGTCCGGGTAGGGCTACAGGAGCAGCGTGGGCATATGAGAGCGCGGGCGGTCATAACGCAAGGTGCGCAGGGGACTTGAGTAGGCGACAGGTCATGCTAGGCTGCAGCGGACGCAAACGTTCCTACACCTCTGTTAGCCCATCGAGCAGCCGGACGCATTGCCGTAGCACTGAGGAAGGAGTACTCACAAGGACTATAAAATTGGCAAACTATTACATGCACATCCCACTCCATCGACACGTGCAAGTACATCGTACACCTGGCCTTCGAGCTTCGAGAGTGGAGGATGTCGCTTTGAGAGTCGTCGACTAGTGAGCGAGTAGCGATTGGAAGTAAGCAGACAGGAGGCAGGACGAAGGAGGCAGGATGGGGGGACTGGGAAAGTAGTTTAGCGCCGAGTGTTATGGTGACGTGAGCGTCACCTTACTGTGACTTTCCCAGCTGGAAGGCATATGCACACCCTCGTCCTGCAGTCTAACTGCCTATGAATATATTCTTTAACATATACTATGACGGACAGGAGATGCATGAAATATATTTTGGAGTCATCTGGCTGGCGTTAGTGAGCCAATCAAATTACGAGTTCGAGAGCCAATGAGAGCAGAGAACGGTGTGACTGCTTGATTAGTAAGCGAGGAGAAAGTGCCCATGATATAACTCGATTCCTAAAGTGGAATCGGAACTACGCCGGCGAAGTCATTATTGTCGTACCGTTGGACCCGCAGGACTCGTTATGTGACGTTGTACTATTACAAGACGAGAGTGCCGCTCAATGGAGACAGGTACAAGATAGTATAGCGCGAAACACGGTCATAGGAGCAGCTAGCAGGCGCCGATGGACCATCGGGTGACAGTAGAAGATATACTAAACCTGGACTGCGAGGGACGAGGAACTACCATGCATCATATCAAACACCGAGTCACCGTCACCTGTCTCCAAAAGCGAACCCCGCAGTACAGTAGCAAGCTCGGAAGTCTCTCCGCTCAGCTCTACCCAGTCAGGGACATCTCGCCATCCCCTGCGGCAGAAGTCGCGCATGGAGCGACGAATGGCGGCTTGCCGGGTCGCGTACGCGTTAAATCCCTCGCGGTAATCCGCGCGGTCGCCACCAGCGAAGCGCGTGTCCACTAACGAGGTCCAACGCGCGCACTCCCACTCGTGATACGCGATCACCCGCCGCATCTCCTCGAGGAGGAGGTCGACCTCCTCCGACCAACGTCGAGCCCGAGCCCGCGCCTTGCACCATTCTGCACGCAACGCTAGAGGGCCAAAACTGAGTAAAGCAAATTCGCACAACAATGGACAACTCACATTCTTGCAGACTAGCAGCGACGCGCTCATTCGAGGGCTCCTCACCCTGCGAGCTGGATACCGTCCAGATCCACGATATGGTTCGGCGCCCTTCGGACTGTCCGTCCGCGCCGTCGGTGATATGGCGAATATCGCCATCCTCTAACTTGCGGAGTTGCTCTTGCCACCCCGTCTTGCACAGGACGCCGCAGAGGTCGTGGAGGGCGGCACGCGCAAGGCGATACCGGGTGGCGTCGAGGGCGACTTTACTCTCGACCTGCTTGACGATCGTCATGGCGCGTGTGTTCGGGCGCTGGCCGCGGGCGAACCGATCCTTGAACTTGTACAGGTGCGTGCGCACCTCGAGGTGGCCCCGAAGGTCGTCGAGAGTGTCGAAGGCCTGAGCGTACCGGAGGCGCCACTCGTGTTCAAACAGGGTGGTAGAGCAAGGACTGGCCGGATGGGCTGCGGACGGGAGCAGCAGGGGGATATTGAACGCCAAGGATGCCGACTCAGATTCGGCCATCATCCGCGCGCGCCGCGAAGCGATAGCGGGCATGTACAGCTGCTGAATCCCGGCCCATGCATCGATCCGGCGGCGCAGAACGTTCTGACGTTCCTGGAGGCGTGCGCGCTGCAAGTCAGTAGCGTGGAGGTGGAGAGCATGATAGTCGGCCTTGAGACGGATCCTAATTCGCGATGAGATACCGTAAGTATGAGAGGACGAGGAGACTCACTGCTGGTCCTCGAGCTCGATTCCGGTGATCACTACACCGCTTTCGGACAACTTCTCGTGCAGAGAAGTTGTCCGACCTTCATTCAAAGCGAGCGCGTCCTCTTCTGTGAGCTGCCGCTTCACCGCGGCCTGAGTGATGGCTAAGAACATGAGTGTCAGCGCGAGATCATCAATACAGGGGGCACTACATACTTGGCCGCTTGATGAGGAACGGGTTTGGGCTTGAGCGATCGGCTTCCCACGACACGACATTGCTCTCCCACAGCTCCGCGGTGTCAGCGGGCAGAGACGCGGTATACTCCTCAAACGCAGCGACGTGAGCTTCACGCTCGGTGACAGCGTTCTTGACCTTCCCGAGCAATGACGAAGCTAAGGGGTAGCACCGACATCAGCATGAATCAATGGTAAAGGGGGAGAGCGACTGACGCAGGCCAGAAACCTTCTGCCAGTTATGGTGGGCAAAGATGTCATCGAGAAAGTCACGGCGCGATCCGGGGCCCATCTCCTTCGTACTCGCCGCAGCTCCGTTCGTCCTCCCCCACCCTCGCTCCGGAGCCTCGCCATCGTTGCGCGCCGAGAACGGCAGGAAATGTAGATTATAGTCTGCGCGACATTGCTCGCGGTGGGCATTGATGTGGAACTTTGGGATAGCCCAGGTAATGGTATGCGCGGAGGTGTCGAAGCCGTAGGTCTCGAACCGGCCTTCGATCTTCCGGTCGTAATGACAAGCGATGTCATACGACGCGGCGATCTCTCGCGGTGCATTACGACGCAGAGACGAATACAGCAGGTAATCGATGTTAACGAAACTACAAATGTGTGAGTACAAGGGTAATCACAGGAACGAGACATCACTCACCGCTCGCCTTTCTGGAGATCACCAGACGAACAAGGGCGCTTCATGTCGTGCCTCGCGCAGTCGACCGTGGCAAGACCCGAAGCCGCGAGGCCGGCAGCACTCTTGAGTGTCGCAAGCTTGACCGCATCGTGATTGTTGCAGTGATCGGACGGGTCGGCGTGTAGCGTGTCGAAGGTGGCGAGGTGATCCTTGTACGTGGTCTCCCTCACCATGTAAGAGGAGCCCTCGTTGAGACTAGGATCAAGCAAGTCCGACGAGACCTTCTTCCGCTTAAGCCGGAAGTTGGCGTCTATCCCGATAAAGAGCCTGTAGAGCCACCTACTTTTGGTGAGCGACCGTGGTGCTTGACATCCTATCCTGATCGCAAACTCACCCTTTACTTTTAGGTGCGTCCTCCCACCCGTCTGGAAGGTTCCTGCCCGGTTGCGGGCAAGCGGGGCACACAACCGCGCATGAGCCGAGCTCCCTGGAACTGACGCCATCGGCGTCGTGCCGACAACCCGCGCGTTTGATCGACTTGAGGTAGCGCCATTCACGTATGATCCTCATGAATACATGATAACGGTCCTAACAAAAAGTGAGTCACTAGAAAGAATATACGATATTAAATTAATCAACGTACCTTGGGGGGATGAACACCAGTGTTCTCGGTGCGGCGGACCAATGACGTATAAAACTCCCATCCCGATATCTTTGAGTAAGCGGAAAGGAGCTGGAAATGTTCGAGGACTTGGAAAGTAGCGGCGGTCTTCGGATTGATAGAGGTGGCAGGATACCAGCGTGTTCGAAGGAGTTGTGTAGCATGTGGGAGAGCGTAGCTGCACCCACAGAAGTCTACCCCAAGTGGGACAACCCCAGACATGTCGACCAGGACGAAGTCGTCCCCGAACGCAGGCTCGGGACAGCGACAACTGTCTCCGGGCTCGTGGCCGAGCTGAATACGGAGACCGAGCGACTTCAGGGTAACTCGACTGAAGTGGTCGCCGTCCCATTGCTATGGAGATATATTAATATAAGGTATAATGGGCGGCGAGCATACAGTCAAACATACCAGTATCCGATGAAGATGGTGACGGCCGTGGTACGCGACCGTGCATGACTGGCAGTGGAGACGACAATCGAGGCAATCATCACACCTGAACATTGCTGGTTCGGTGCAGCCGCCCGGACAAACGCCGCTAGTGAAACTGCCGCGCCCCTCGAGGCGCAACAGCTCGTCGAGGTAATCGTTCGCATCCTCGAGCCACTGAAGAAGCGGTCGGTCCTGTGAAGATGTGAGTGTCAATATGAGGATGGGGGAACGATGCTAGACACACTGCAGCTGTCCGTCGACGAGGAACAGGGTCTTCATCAATCTCTGCGAGCCGGGAAAAAAGGTAGTCGAGGTCGACAGGGTCGGACGATGAAAGGTCGACGGCGCTGTCGTTGTAGGAGCAGTTGACGGGGGTGAGGGATGGTAGCGAGGAGGACCGCGGTCGCTTGCGAGGCTCGCGCAATATGCTGGTGAACGACGTCCGGTGTGAGACGTGTGCGTCGCCGTGTGAGATATCGACGTGACGGTGACGGTCAAAGGAGAGAGTAGTGGACGCCTTCGCCGCGTTGTCGTCGTTGTCGTTGTCGTCGTCGTCGTCGGAGATGGTGTAATGGGTCACACGCTTGCCACGTCGCGAGCGTTTCATGAGGGAAACGAGTCGGGTGAACCATGGCGGGGCCATTGACGGCGAGAAGATATCGAATGGCGGGGCTGCATCAAACCGATGGCGTCCAGCTTTTGTCGAACACGCTGACAGGGACGTTCCGCCACTTACCATGCGAGACGAGCCCAATGGGACGAACACAGCTAACCATGGCATGGGGTATGTTGCCGGCCCCCGTCCGATAGAACCGCGGGGCATTTGCATTTCCCGGTATTGTTCTGGGGAATGAAGAGCCTGCTTTGAGACGGCATTAGACCGGATGCGCTCGGAAAAACGGGGGTGGTGGGGCAGCAGAGCACGCTCCCGACGACGCCCCAGACGTACCAATGTTCTGTCAGGGTGTCTCGAGGGAACACCATGAAAGCCAATATCGACTGTCTTACTCATGGTATGGGACGTGGCGGGGAGACGGAGGGCTTGCCAGGTACAGTCCGAAGATGGATAGACGAGCGGTGAAGGCACCGAGCGGTGAGCACGAGGTGAGATTGTGATGAGCGCGACGTGTTGATCTTCGGCATATGGATCTGCATGGAAGGAGGGGCCATTGAGCTGATGCTTGGCCCCCTCGAGGACATCGGATACCTACGTGGCAGGCCCAGGCTGACACGTTCCAGCCAACGAAGTGGACCTCTGCCGACCAGTACAAGATATCAGTGCATGTCGGATTGGGAGGCTAGGATGAGTACTTACCAGCGCATGCACAAAAAAACGCGGCGGGACAGTTGACCGACATACTGGAAGTGAGAGAGAGAGAATGAGCGAATGGGGAAAGAGTACCGTCAGAACGAGATCATCCGAACGCCAGGCGCCCAGCGCTCAGCGCCCAACGCCGCTACGAACTGGCCAATCAGGTGTCGAATAACGGTATACCTGACAAAGTGGAATATCACTGAATCATTGCTACAGACGCATCCCGAGGCTTAGTCTCATGAACATTCCGCCAGAAGTGATGTGTTGTATCATGGGATATGCGCATATTATTGGTAGAGTCCAGGTAACATTCCGAGCACGACGATTCTGTGTTAGACGTTTAGAGCCCCCGGTAGAGAACGTTCGAACATTAGAATCCATTCAGCACTCCAGAGCCATGCAAACAAGTCCTGACTGCCTCAACAACACATAAATTCACCCTCGGGTGGGGTCGTCTTGTCTGTACATACGCAGCACATCTTTCATCATACGCTGCCACGGCAAACTCCCCGTCCTCCCGCATTCTGTGTATCCAGAGAGCCCTTCCCGTGTGCGCGTCTCCCACTCCTCCACGAGTAAGCAGACTATCCTTGCTCCCCAATCTAACGCGACTTCCTTCGCCTCCCTGTCTTCGTCGGCAATTGCGGATATGTTGAGAGCCGTCCAGGCCTGTATTCTAGCAGCAACTTCCCGGGTCACCGCTGCGTTATCTTCGATGACCTCGGTGTTCTTCCAGCTTTCATAGCGGTCCCAACAAAGCTCGACGAGTTTGTTATACTGAAGCCCTCCGAGTAATCCCACAACAGTGTTCCACGGTCCGCCTGTCGCCCGTTTGCCCAAGTGTTTAAGCACGATGTGGTCGGGGCGTTCGAATGCGTACGGCGGCGTCCATAATCCTAACAGCGGCCCATCGTCCTGAACGGCGAGGGACACGCATAGAGCCTTGTTTGCGCGCGCGAGCAAATTGGGGGGCGCTGGTAGACCAAGCAGTGTGTTCTTCTCGGCTTTCTTTTTCATGTACTGTGTGTGGTTCTCCTTCGTTCGTGCCTCCCGGCCGCTAGCGTGAGTTGCCATGAGCACAGTGCGAATGTAACAATTTCTGTACTTGCACAAACCTGCTGGTCGCGCGATATTCTTTCGCTTGTCTCCGTTTCGCAACGGCCTTCGAACTCAAAGTGAGATGCTTCGCGCGGCGCCCCATTGAGCTGATGGGAGGTTGGTAGCAGGTTGCATGAGGTACACCAAGAAACAACTCGAATTGGGGACACACGTGGTAGTTACAACAAAAACGGCGCGCAGGGACATGACTGATGACACTGAGAGCCCTATACTATGCCGCGCGACACTGACAGTCCGTCACACGACCTATACATGGCCGCGCGCGACGTACTAGACGACGGGCGCGACCTACACAACACCGCACACGACCTACACAACACCGCACACGACCGACACGACGTCGCGCGCGAACTATACAGTACTGCGGTACTGCGACGGTGCGCACGACCTTTTCGACACTGCACGCGGCGTCCTCGCAGCCGCGCGCGACTCCGTAACTACTGAGCAAGATCTAGGTATGACTATGTATGGTTGTTCATCAGCGCATTAATGTATCAGCGAGGGAAAGGGGTAACGGGACAGAAGGAGGCGAGAGCGGGACAATTGAACGGCTACTTTCAAGAAACGAACGAGTCCTAGCAGGGAAGGAGAAAGTCTAAACCTCGCGCACGATGTTCATGTCGAGCGCGTCTTGGAAGGCGCGCTCGGCTTCCTCGCGTGTGCCGAAGGATCGCGACGCGTTTCCGCGCACGCCTGTCACGGACCAGACAACTAAAGAGCTACCGAAGAAGTGAGCCTTGACACTACATGAACGAGAGAAGCCGAGCTTACTGGTTGTCAAAGACGCCGACGCGGCGTCCGCAAGTGACAACGTACCACACCTGGTTGGGATCCGAGGGCCCGTCTGCAGCGGCCGCGGCCGCGGCAGCTGGTGCCGCCGGCACAGCGACGGTGGGGGGTGCAGCGGCTGCGACTACAGCAGGAGGTGCAGCAGCAGCGACCACGGCAGGGAGAGGAGCGGGTGCAAGGACGGGTGCAGTGGCGGCGGCGGGTGCAAGGACGGGCGCAGTGGCGGCGGCGTGTGCGAGGACGGGCGCGGTGGCGATGGCAGGTGCAACGGCCGGCGTGGCAGCGGCAGGCGCAGTGGTTGCAACTAAGGCCGGGGGTGCAGCATTTGCTACAACAGGCACAGCGGCGGCAGGGGGTGCGGCAGCAGACAGCCTCGTGGCAGCTCCTGCTGGCGGTCCCATGGTAGAAGCACCCCTCATTGAGGAGAACCGGACGGGCGTGGCAGTTGTCGTCGTCGCAAGCGGAGCTGCAAAGGACTTGGAAGGAATGGAAGCTGAGGACCGGTGACGGGAAGGACCTGCCGCTGCAGGAGTCGCAGCCTGACGAGTGTCAGGGGTGGACGTACAAGCAGGAGCCGCAAGCCGGGAAGAGGAGGACCGAGGGTCAAGACGGGTCAAACCAGCCGACGTATTAGTGGTGGGGGCATCGCGAGAGCGGCGTACAGTAGGAGCGGGCTCGTTGCGCGAAGGGCTGGGGCTGCTCGCTCGGGAGGAGTGATATGTGCTGGCCGGGCTGGAGTTGTCCGCATCGACCCCGACCGCACTGGTGGTGGGGTCGGAGTCGCGAGACAGGGAAGAGCGAGCGTTGTGGTCGGGGAGGTAGTCGGGGAGGTAGTTCTCCATCCAAGAGGAGCCGGGGGACACGTTGGACCAGTAGCGGCGATCGCCGGGATCGCTTGGGCCACTGGGCGCCACGGAGGCCGAGGCCCTATCGGAGGTCTCGGGCGCAGCGGATCCGCTAGGCGCAGCAGTTGCGATGGGGACCTCTCTGCCTCCACCCTCATCTGTACCTGTTAGGGTATCGTCAGTAACTATTCTGTAGTCGCCACCGCGCTATCGCTCACCATACATGTCCCTCTGAAGGCACCTGAGGCAGGGCGGCCGCACGCGCCGGTTTGGGTCGAGGACTGGATCAGGAAGATAAGTTACGAATCAACGGCAGCAGCATGCGTGGACTACGTGGTACGTGCCATTGCTTCGTTGGGCGATATGGAGCAGCAGCTCGAATAGCTGCGCGATGCTGAACCGCGGGGACGCGAACTGTTCGTCCGCATCCCCACGCTCCGAGTCACCCGAGTTCATGGCCATGAGTGCGAGAGAGAGAGGGGGGAGTATGCGAGAAGGATGAGGGTGACGCAGGACAGCCAGCGTTGGGACTGCTTTATAGCATTCAGGCAGCCTCTATCAAGCACATCATTGGCTATCGACGTCGCCTCGAGGGCATGCATGCAGGAGGCCAAACACAGGCAAGTCCTATACCTTTGCAATGTCGCCCAATTTGAGAACTGAAATTCCACTACTCACCTTAGACAGAAGCTCGGGACTTCGCACCCGGGCCTTCACATATCCTCCCCAAGGAGGAACTTTTCTCATTCATCCCCCCGCCCCTCCTCCGCGCTCCGACTTCGTACGATCTCGACAAAACACATATTCAATGGCACCTCCTACCTGGACTACACCCGAGCAGAGCGAATGGCTCGTGTCCATGAAGCCGGCGTTCCATGAGGCTCGTGTCAAGGGTCGCCAGAAGACCTGGCACGCGTCCTTGTGCCTCAGTTGGTTCGTCAAGTGGCCCGAAATCAAGGTTCTCTTCGGCGACGTTCTCGACAAGGACCTTACCCCGGAGCAGAGGGAGACGCTCGCAGCTGCCGAGCTCAAGAGGAAGGCGGTGAGCTGGATACATACTAGAGACGGCAGAGATAGAACATCGAACTAACGCATTGTGTTCCAGCAACTTACGCGCTGGTACCAAAACCATGCCAGCGAGTCGCGCACGGCGCGCGCGGCAGCTGCGCCCCTCCCTCGCGAGGTCACAGGGCTCACGAAGACGAGGCGGGCACCTCACGCGAGGGAGGTGTACATCCGCATGTACTACGACGAGGCCAGGCGTGACCGTGTCCGTGCCGCCCTCGAGGCCGCCCGCAACGGCAGCACTCAGCCCCTCTCGCGCGCCCAAACCTTCTCGATCACGCGCAAGACCTTGGAGGAGATATACGAGGCAGAACCGGCCGAGGTAAAAGACGCGGTTGCCCGGCGCGTTGATACGGAGAGGCGCCTCTTGGCCATCCCAGCTGCCAATGCGAACGCGGCCCCAAACCGGACGCCGGAAGATTATCAGCGGTATGTCTCGCATCCTTGCCCATCGCACGCCGCGCACCTCATTGACGGGATTAACAGTGCGATCAATGCAGCCCCCGGGTGGCTTGAGCGTATCGTATCGCCCATCGCGGACGTGTGCGGATGGTGCTTCACCGTCGTGGGGGCAGGCCCTAGCCCTCAGGAAGGAGGGGAGATTGCCAGTTTTGCGTGAGTCGATGCACTTCGTTTGAGTCGCGCGCCGCGTGCTTATCGCTGACGTACATCTTCAAAGCTGCCATTTCGGGACCACCCCAACTGGGCACACCTTCGAACAGGCTTCGCCCAATTTCAAGGACCAGTATATTCGTCCTATGGTACATTTTGCGAAGGCAGTATACTGTATGTTCCGTTCACTACTGCTAGCTTTCTGAGCGGAGGTACTGAACTCTCTACAGCGCGCGACGAACGCGCGAACAGGGCGCTCTCTCTCGTGCAGCCAGATTCCGACTCCATGGCGACGTCGGAGCAATCGGAGTACGCCGCTGCGAAGACAGCCCCTTTGGCTCTGCAACCGTCTCCTAGCCGTCTCATGGGTACGCGCACGTCGACCCTTTCTGCAGTACGACTCCCGAGCTCACAGACTTCTCCAGCGCCGCCCGCGCCGTCCGCGGAGGCAGTCCTCGTTGACCCGCTGTGGCAAGTCCAGGCGGACACTGTCCCATCCTCGGCGGCTCTCTTGGCGGCCACTTCCCTAATCGACTTCGCTGGCGTCGGGCACGCGTTTCCGCTCAGGCCCAACCAGGCAGACGATGACGATAGTCTCCTCGGCCTTCTTGAGTACGACGACGGCGGCTCTGCGTACAACGGCTTCAACATGCCGTTTGACTTCGAGCGAGGTGTTTTCGTACCCTCGAACACTTCCGCAGACATCACCACCCTCGACACCATGCACACGCTTGGGCCTGGACCTTCCGGCGCCACCGGCGCCACCTCTCTTGTCAACTCGTCGCGCCTCGTGCCCGCCCCCTCTTCGGAGACCTCCGGCGACGCCCCTAGTAGACATCCCCAGCCTACTTCGGGATCGACTACCCCTCCCTCCTTGCCCACCTCTGATTCGGACATGACTGTGGACCGTCTGGGAGGTACTCTGGCTGCAGAGGACGCGCCGATGGAGACCGAACGTCCTCAGCGAGCTCGCAAACTCCCCGGCCGCTACTCCGAGGCTGCGGAGCGTCCGTCCAAGCGTACGAAGGCGAACAATGGCACCGCTAATGCGAACGATGACATGGCGCCGGCGCGCGCGACGCGCACGGCGACAACAGCCGTTGAGACGGATGCAGGGGCTGGAGTGGAAGGCAGGGCGAAGGCGGGCTCGGCACGCAGCCGGGCTAAGGCAGGCTCGACGCGCGGCGGGGCTAAGGCAGGCTCGACGCGAGGCAAGGCCAAGGTGGGCTTGCGCGTGACGCGCGGCGGGGAAGCGACCGGTCCTGCGTCCGGCGATGCAAACGGCTCGGCGCGTGGTAAGGCCAGTGGTGCGACGCGCGGTAAGTCCGCGCGGCGGGGCGGCGCGCGGTAAGTTCGCGCGGCGGGGCGGCGCGCGGTAAGTTCGCGCGGCAAGTTCGCGCGGTTCTGGCGTGCCCACAGCTGCAATGTATATAGTACAACTTTCTCGTTTTCTTGTCATCCTGTCCATGCATCAAGGTCCCTCCGTAATCAATGGCATCAGCTGCCATGTATTTAGGTCTATCGTTCTTGTCCTGTTGTTCGTGCCCCGAGTTTCCTCTGTAATAGTGTATATGTACATAGTGTCTTCTTGACAGCAATATGAAGTTCTTGATGTAATGTGGACCGCGAGGCTTGGGGCTGCTCGCCTTGGAGTGACCAGATGACTGTCTTCTGCGCAAGTACTGAGTAGTAAGTACGGAGCGCTGAGTGCTTAACCCTCAATGCAATGCTCTTAGACTCTGCCGGGATTTACGCGGGCCGGTATTTCCGTTCAGTCGATATTGCTAAGTCCGAAGTTCTCACATATCGAGCTCGGAATGTCAAGTCATCGAGGGGCGGGTAATCTGCATAGGCTGCAAGTAAATGTTCACGAAAGTTCTGAAGATGGACAACCATTTGGAGGGGCACTGGGTTCTATGTTTGAAACATATCTCCAGTACGGGAATTAGCGCACATTGAATGGAATCGACG
>NW_007360325.1:311270-412265 GCF_000271585.1 Trametes versicolor FP-101664 SS1
TTGCGTAGCGGACGCCCGAATGGGACGGACGAGGCGCGTACGTACACCGTAGCGCGCGTAGGGTGCCCAAAGGAGGAAGCACCCAGGAGGCGGGCAATGCATGGGGAAGCCCAAAGGGGAAGGTAAACGGGAGGCGCGCACCACCTACGGGATTCCCGAAGGGGAAGGCGCAAGGGGGCGCAAGGGGAGCTCGTCTGGCGCGGAGGTGCTCAATATGGCAGGTGGAGGCGCGTGGGGGAGGCCGGAAAGGGATGGTGCTATGCTAGCACGTGCGGAAGGCGCGTAGGCGTGGCTTAGGAGAGGTGCATCTCTGGATGGATCCAGAGGCCATCTCTGGATTCATCCAGAGCCCGGACTCTAATAAGAGATCCGGATGGATACCACTTGGACTCTAACTAGAGATATGGGATTAATCAATATGACAGCCTGGCCTGGCTGTTACTAACTCATGTTACCGTCGTTGGCCTGCTGTTAGGCCTCTATGTGAAGACTTCGGCGAGTACTGAGGAGTCGCTTGTATTCTACAGCTGCCAGACGAATACGTGAGCTCTCCGTGCTGATATGGAGTACATATTCTGACAGATCCTTTCCCGTTCATCATAGTAAGTACACGGAGGTTTGCGTATATCTTGAAGATGATGGTGCTTGCACCATCAACAATTTCGCAAGGGAACACTCGTGCAATGCGATGTGCCGCTCATTGAACTTATCCCCCCTTCTTGTTGACATTGACATACCCCCGTCGCTCTTTGACGACTAACCTAGACTTCCTTAACATTGCCCCGAGCACAGTATACCCGCTTGTTCATACAGCACTTACTTTATATTCCCACACACGTTGCCTAATCCCGCATACGTTCTACGCTAATAGCATTCCACTCGTTCTACGTAGCCAAGTCATGGAAACCGTTCCCCCAACATCTCTAATTCTATAGTACGCCAAAAATCGAATCTAATGGATATACTTCGTATCAGCGAGCGCTATAACCCGACAACAGGACTTCAATAGGTATTCTCCAAGGGTTATGTCCTCGTCTCTCTAGTTGCCCCACTATGAACCGATTGCGACGCTTGATCATCTCATCGAGAAAAAAGGTATACCGAGTAGCTTCCATCTCCCGGACAATCGACAGATACCCACCAAACCATGCATTCGTCTCCTCGCAGATAGACGAATTGACCTGCCACTTGTCACCGTCGACGAGGTCTGGAAAAGCGGCAGGGTTGCAGTACTGTTGACATTCGGTGTCTGACTCTCGATGCTTCGTCTTGAAATGGAATACGTCGACAGGAAGGCCAGTGTTGGAAAAATACGAGTCCCCCGATGCGTTCAAGTGCTGGCGCAATTTGCAGTTGTTGTCGTAAATGAAGATCTCGGGAGTGGATTGCGGTGTGGGGAACACCGCTTTCAGATGGTCCTGTGGAATGTTCAGCATATAAGCATTGCATAGCAATGGTACGCAGTTCCGGTGGTACCTTGACCGCATTGACCGCTTCAGAGCCAAAGAATGTCGCTCGCGAAAGGATTATACCGCAAGGACGTTCGACGAGCTGCTCGTTGTGTGTGCGTTTTCGTCCGAATCGAGCCTTGAGAGCGAGCGTCCCTCCCTCCGCTTTGCCGCTGCATGCAGGCTCTGCAGTATGTGCTGAAACCGGAATGACATTGACCTTATAATATTGCCCAGCGTTAACGAAACTCAGAGAGACATAGAGGGAGCGACGCACCAATTCCAAATCCAGACTGCTATCGTTGCTCCCCTGTTGTTTGACGACGAGAACTTCATCGTCAATGTCACCGTCCTGGCCCTCAGAGTAAGGGCCCGCCACACCGGCAGTGTCAGGGAAGACGGCGTCGGATGGCACACTGACGCCACTTGCACGAAGGCGAGCCCGTAGTTGGTGGATTGCGCGAGAGTTGTCCTTGCGATAAGCGTTCTCGAGAGCGCGGTGCTCGGATGAATCGCATGTTTGAAACCCAGAGCTTGCGGGCCGTTCACAGGAGAGAACGGCACATTGGTGCGCAAAGAGGGGGGCATGAGCGGGGCAGTAGATGTCACGCTTAGAGGTGAGATTGATCTTGCAATCGTGAATGGCGCAGCAGGGACGTCCCATAGAAAGGCCGTCTCCGACCGCGTACTGAATCTTCACTGCATTATAGTCGTGTTAGGCAATGTGGATATGATATATAATAGAGAACGCACCAAAGGACCCGTCTGGGGCTTCCTTGACTTTGAAGCATAAGTCGCAAGCATGGGTCCATTCCTCCTGCCCGATTCCCTCCATCACTTTATTTCGCTCAGCGAGCACCACAGCCAGGCGGTCTCTCTGTGTTGGGCAGTCGTGGGGTAGCTCGAGACAAGTTCCATGTTCGGCCTTATCCAGAAGGAGCGAATAGAGGAGGAAACCGTTCATAGCTAGATCACCGTGCATTTCCAGTGCATATGGCCAGTCGGCCTTGCTCAAGCGACTTCCAGTAGCTCTTCCATACGCTTGGGGATTGTTCTGAGCAGATGCGTTGCACCGAGCGAGTGAGGAGTTGTAAATGCGTGCACAATTACTTGCAGATAACCTAGTATACATGCGTATGCTACGAAAGGACTCCGTTAGGTCTAATGAACAGACGTACCAGCCAAACATCATGCCATTCCCAAACAGCTCTAGTACCGCAGCCTCCACGAAAAAGTGTGTTGCAACTTGGATGACGCTAGGGGGAGGGCCGCCGTAGTAGGTTCGCAGCGAGCTTGCCTTGTCTACTGTGTAGTTGTGGTGATAGCGTCGGTGGCACACTGCGGACAAAGATGAATGGCGAACTGAGTGATATCCTGTATATAAATACTCACCATGGCAGTAGAGGGAGGTGGTGAAGACGGGCAGTGCGCCCTCCCGCAAGGTGAATAAGGTGGCGCGGTAGGTTATTGGCTCCGTGAGGGTCATGATGTCCTTCTCCACTCGATAGTTTGAGCACTCGGGACGGAGGCAAACCCGAGTAGGAGGAAACAAATCTCGATAACCTAGGGTTCATGAAGACGATATACAAACACCCCTCCAGTAGAAGCACTCACCAATTGCGCGGGAAAGACCATGTTCATGGAAAGCAGCTACTTCCCCCTCGGTTGCCTGCACCTCGTCCTCGCTCCAGATTGCATCCATGAAGGCATACCAGTACCAGGATATCTCAGTATAGCTTTTCCGAAGAGACGCGGCCAGAAAGTCGTGTATGTGTGTAGGCAGCGGTATGGCGGGTCGTGTGCGGTCGCGTTGGTAGATCTCGATGTTTGGCTTCACAAGTTTACCCAAACGAATGAAGCTGAGCATTTCCTGCACAGTGATTTCACCTATATGAGGAGTACTAGCAGTCAAGGATGAGATCTTATGAAGAAGCATAGCGTCGAGGTACGAGTAAAAGGACAAGGTCGAGTACGAGAACAAGGTTTCTACATTGGATGATCGCACTCGTTGATCTTAGTAAGCACCTTGAAAGTACATTTGGTGAACTCCACAGGATTTGGGCCCCAAAACAGTTTCTCTGTGTGCCCATGGTACGCCAAAATGTGTCTGTCATTTTCTATAGTAGACGACCTGGTCGTCAGTAGAGAATAATCTAGTCAGTGCTGCAATAACTAGAGGTCGCGGGAACGGCGTCTAATTGCCGGCTGCGTAATCTAATCTATGATAGTATCCACTGTGATCTGATCACATCTGTTTGTCCTTGCGTGCGTCTGCTGGATTCCGCCGGAGTCTGGCGGAGGATTGTCTCCCAGTGGGTCAAATGTTCTCACCAGCGTGCATCTCGACATGCTGCACTGGCTATAGGCGGATCAGGATAGTGCTCAGGTCTCGCACTCCCAGCAGTTTTCATACTCCTTACCAGTTGCGATGATCACTCGTCCCTTCTAGCGCACGATGAGCCTTCTCTGTTATCTGCGTAATGCCCTGGCCGGACAGAAGGCTGCTTGCGCGTTTCTGCATCATGACCGCTGTCATACCTGCTCGCAGAAGGGTCGCTTCATGCAAGAAGCCGCCACGGCACGTCGCCTCGCCCGCTCTCCTCGGTACCCTCCTCGTTTGTGCCAGTCACCGTGCTACAGTCCCTAGCACGACAGCTTCGCCTAATCAAGAAGTCAAGGATGTGGAATGATCATAGAATTCCAAAACGAGATACCAGTTCCAACACACCTGCACGATGCACGTCGCTCGCATGAGAGTGATTTGTTCCTTGCGTTCCCGGGGGATACGGGACCATCCGTCCATCTATCCAAACAAGCTCGTGTCAATGAATATAAGAAGCAATACGAGAAGACTTCTACTCGCCATTTCCGTACACACATCGTGGGTTCCATGATCCACAACGCTCGCGAGACTTCACAACATTCCGCGGACAGCGGCCCTGTACGCCAAGCGATGCATATACAACAAGACACGAAATGTAAACACAACTATACAATACGATATATAGCACGACAAGATAGATGCACGCGTCCACAGTCCATCCGCATGCGCCCACAATATCCTACACGGACGGCTCTGTCCCGAACGGCCCAGGGCCCACAACGACAGGACCCTACGCCAGCGCGTCCAGGCGCCCCGCAAGGCCCGCCAAGAACCCGAACCCGTCCTTCGTGACCGTCCGCCCGCTCGAACCGTTGATGACCGCGCCGAACTCGACGACGAGCGCCGCCAGCTGCTCGTTCCCCGCCGCGCGCCGCACGTCCTGCCCCAGCCGCCACAACTTGTTCATCTTCCCCTGCCGCGTCTCGCGCGCGCCCCCGTCTCCTCCCTGCGACGCCTCCGAGGCCCCGCTCGCCCGCGCCCGCGCCGTGCGGATCGGGCCCGCGAACACGCTCGGGTCCGCGAGCTGCTTGTGCAGCGCGTCGAGCACCGCGAAGCCCTCCTTCGTGAGCATCCGCGACCGGTTCTCCTCCATCGTGCGCGCAAAGTCACGCACGAGCCCGGCGAGTGCCATGTTGTCCGTCGCGGCCGCGACTTCTCGTGCGATCTGCGCGAGGCGCGCCGCTTTGGTGAGCCGCCCTGCCGCTGGGGCAGCGCGCGCGTTCTCGTCCCGCGAGCCCTCGTCGTCGCTGATGAGGTTGATGACCTCTTTGCTCTTTGGGGGCGAGGGTTTGGGCGGCTTGCCGCCTTTCTTGCCGTCCTTGGGTGCGGCGTTAGTGTCCCGGTTGACGAGATTGTCACGGACGCCGAGCACCTGCCGCTCTCCAAGCTGCATGTTCGCGAGACCGTTGAGGACACCCTCCAGTTCCCCAGAGTCTTTCCGCAGTGGTGCAGTTTGCACACGCACAGTGGGCTGTAGAGTATGCACATTAACATCACATTTCATTTTTACAAGGTGTGGCGCACATACCTCTGGGTTTGGTGGTGGCCAAATGAAGGCCGGACTACTTGGGAACCCGTTGTCCTCTGCGAGGTTGGCGAATTCCTCAATCCACCGCTCATAGTCTGGCCGCTCGGCGAACTGTAACCGGCGGCACGACCTCAGGAATTCCTCAAACACTGGTGGCAGCCCGCGGCAGATGTCTTCCGGCGTAGCATTTCGTTTCTCGTACATAAGACGATTATGCGCCTCGTCTGTCTTGGGCACCCCGTTCCGCGTCCAGCTCAGCCCGCCAGGCGTGAGCATGTGGATGAGCATGAGCGCAACGGCCTCCATGTCGTCTCGCCGTGACGGCACTGCAACCCACCGACCTTCAACATACAGTTCGCACACAAGGAGGCGATGGGAGACGCGCACCTGAGCCACGGCAGTGCACGCGCACGGACGAGAACCAGTAGTTGCCGATGAAGTCGCGCGGCGCCTTGCTGTCCGGGATGTGGCGCTTCGTGCGCTGGTCGATGTAGAACTTGGAGAACCCAAAGTCGATCATGTAGATCGTCGTGTTGTTCGGTGGGAGGCCGAGCACGCAGTTGCCCAGCTGGATGTCGCGGTGCAGCAGCCCGCGCGCGTGCATGAACTCCAGCCGCGCGATCTAGCCGTCCCCGGTACGTCAACACCCTTCTTTGGCATATCCGGAACGAAAAAGGGTCGCAAAGTCAACACCCGCCGGTGCGCGCGAAAGTGGCAATGGCGAGGCAATGTGGGGAGGCGGGGTACTCACCACTTGCTGCGCGATGCAGCAGACGCTGCGCAAATCCCACACGTCTGTCGTTTTCTGTCGGTGTAGGCTGTCTAGGCTGGACCCGAGGAGGTCGATCGCGAGGTAGTCCCAGGTGCCGTGGTGGCCGGACGCCCAGAGCGTGGGCATGCCCTCGCCGCCCTGCAGCGCGGGGTAGAAGCTGCGCTCATATCTGTTCGTCGGGCACGCCTCGTCTATCGGCTGTAGTTTGAGCGCGACCCACTGGTTGGTGTGGACGTGTCTCGCGCAGAAGATGGCGCCTGCGTCGCCACATGCGTGAATTGATGCACAATTTGGGACGGAGGGCTATGATGCGATGCCCACCTGAAAATCCGGCGCCGAGCTTCTGGTGGAGCTCGTAGTTTCCCACATAGCGAGGGTATTTGGGCTGGTGTGCCATATTGCAGATGGCTTTGCTGGTGATAGTCTGGTGGCCGTGCGCGTTGGGTTGTGTGTAGGGTGGCTAGATGGCGCGATGGGCCGTGCGTTGGCGGGAACGTGTGTCTGAGCGAGCCACCAGATGACTGGGGAGTAGGGGGTGCCGCGTACGGTGGTGAGGAGAGGTAGGTGGAGGCGGGCGAGACGGAGGTGGATGTGCTGGAGAGCGCGCGGTTCGACACGCCTCGCGTAAGTCCAACATGAGTGTTCACGGTCACGTGCTCGTCGCGTTCTGGGAGCATGGCCGCGTCACCCAGCTCCCAGGGTGTCGGGGTACCGGTCTCTGAGATTGCTTGACATCCACACTCGTCGCCAGGAGAGACCGCGCACCCACCATGCACCTATTAAAACATAAGGGTCACTCAGGCTAGCGTAGCTTTGCACGAGAACCCTTGAGACCAATAATAACCTCCAAGAGTCTACGCGATTCCCAAGCAGGTCTACGATGAACGGCTGCGAGGATCGGTGGCGGGTCTCCAGCCAAGCAAGCGATCTGTCGGCCAGCGGATTCAGAGTGGATATGCGAGGTATACGATTATTCCTGTATACGGTACTCTTCACGATTAGGGCGGAAACAACCCGCGCACGTTCCCGTGCTGTAACGTAACCACACGTGGTGGACCTCTGGTCTCTAGTCTCTAGCTCTAGTCTCCTAGTAGTCTGTACTGTTCGACTCTACTCGTCCTTGTCCACGATCTCGATGCCCGAGTCGCTGCCCGCCGCGTCCGCGAACACCGGGCGCGACGCCGCGAGCCCGTGTGCGTTCTTGTAGAACAAAATGTCGCCCTCGTCCTCGACGAACTTGCACTCCTTGAAGACGCGGTACATCTCCGCCCACCCCCCAGGCCGGCCCTGCAGGTGAATCCCGTTCTTGCCGAGCAGCGCGCGCAGCGCGTCCGTCGCCTCCCACGCGTGGTAGTGCGGGATCTTCGAGGACAGGTGGTGCGCGACATGCGTCTCCGAGATGCCGTGCGTCGCGAATGCGCCGAGCCAGCCCATCACGCTGCCGAGGTCCCCGAGCAGGTTGCGGTCCATGGTCGAGAGCGCGCCGCGGGGGAAGGTGAACTCGGCGGCGTGGTAGTGGGGCAGGAGGGGGTCGGTGTGCTGGAGGAACGTGATCAGGATGATCCAGTGGTTTGTCCTGGTGAACGAGTGAACGTCAGAAGTGTCCGACCATCAGCGAATGTGCGTGACATACCAGAGGAACGGCATGAAGTAGACACGGAAGACCTCGAGGACACCGAACTGAGCCGCGGAGATGATGATGGCGGCAGCCCAGAGCATAATTCCGACGTTCGAGATGATGATCTGGCCGCGCTGATCAGGGCGGAAGATGATCGATGAGGGGTTGAAATCTATGTCGGTATATCAGTATCGTGCAAGCCATGTCCAATATCGAAGGCCACGTACGGTTCGTGCCCTTCGGGTACCGACGCTGTCCAGCTGCGTTCGCCAACAGGTACGCGGGGAAGCCAGCAATCTGCAAGATTATCAGCAAAACAGAAGCCGTCCATTATGTGCAAGAACTTACCAGGAAACGGAAGAAGAAGTACATGATGCCGAGAGGGGTGTCGCCAAGAGCCTCCCAGAGTTCCTTCTTGACCTCCTCGGCGACACTGGACCCGGCAAGGTCCTCCTTGGTAGGGTCGAACGCAGGCAGGCCAAGTTCGGAGCGGGTGCGCGGGACATAGACCTGGTCTTGCGTCATGTGTCCGGTAGACGCATGGTGCTTGCCGTGACTGATACGCCATGCATGATAGGGCATGCCAAGTCTATTCGTCAAAAATATGATGGCGGCGGGGAAGCATGTGAAATGAATGGTTGTGACGAGGTCAGTGACGGGCGCGCCAGAGAAGTTGCTGCGCCGTACCCAGAGTGCAGAACCCAACCGACTGCGTTGTTGATGGCCTTCGAGTCCGAGAATGCGCCATGGCCACACTCGTGGGCGAGAACCCAGAGGCCGGTGCAGAACAGACCGACGATGAAGGTGTACAACGACCAGAGGGCGAAGCGCGCAGCCGGGTAGAGGATCGCATAGGGCAGGGCGATGTGCTCGGGACGGAGGAGCGCGTCGAGGAAGTAGGTGCCCTTGTACACGGCGCCGATGATGGCGAAGTCCATAACGCTGACGGGGGAACGTGAGATTGCGTGACGCGACAGAAAACGGGTTTCCACGTACACGTAGGACATGGACCGGAAAGTCGACCGTTCATTGCAATGCGCACTGGCTCACGACAGAGTCCCATTAGTCCTGTATCTCGTTGCTAGTCTGACGCTCCTGTACTTACGGGATGACCGAGAGCAAGTCCTTGACGGAGAAGTCGGGGATGACCACAGGCTTTTGCTCGACGGTCGTCCGTGCGGACGTGGCTTTTGTCGACATGTTTGTCCTAGCAAACGAGCGAGAGGTAGAGAGAGAGAATAGAGACCAGACGTCTATGGATACCACGGCAGTCTAGGGAGAGTCGCGGGCGGGGAGAGGGGACGGAGGAAGAGAGAGAGGGTACAGCGAATGAAAAGCGGGAATTTTGTTGGGGACTCCGCTTATAGAACAGGCACAGCTGTTTCAAACATCCCCAGACTGGACGAGCGAATACGCGCACGCTTCGCACGCGAAATGTCTGCCGTGTGATTTGATTAAAACTTCAACTTGGCCTCTGCGTCTGCGGGCTTGCCCGGACCCCATCACTCTGCAGCCAATGCCCAGGATGGTGGCGGTATAGACACCGCTCGAAAAGGCTGGGGCCGGGGACTGGGACAGGCTTTTGGAGCAGGACCGACGATCTTGCGGGAAGCCCAGGCTCCATCGCATACCTTGGCGTTCGCGGGGTCGGGAGGGAGTGCATCGATCGGAAGCGACACAGCTTGACAGGCGAAATCGCGACGTGGCGCGTTCGAAAATACGCGCACGCGGTCACGTGCATCTCACGCTCGCGTGCCCCGCGCGTGGCGCCTCTCTCCCAGCGACTCCGTCTTCGTCCGTCTTTGCTGCGCGCTGTCTGTTCCGCCCGAGATCCGCTATGCCTCGGAGCACCATCTGTGGCACATCCCCATGCATATATGGACGAGTCTCAGTCTCTTCGAGTCGCCAGCGCGCCGCCCGTCGAAATCTTAAAGAAGCCTCCGACACGTCTCCATAGCAGCCCAGCACAAGCCAGGTTGGCGATCGCGTGGTAAGACGGATATGAGCGTCGGAAGCACGCCGATCCTGCCTCCGGCATACAGCCACAACGGTTCATTCATATCCTTACTCCTCACACAACTTGGCAAGCCTCTCGTGTATGTCATGAACATCATGGTGGAGCCTGCTGCTGCGCACACCCAGATGTCCAGATGGTAACAATACACCCATAAGGTGGATACCAGGCTATACCAGGGCAAGAGCGGCCGTCGGCTAAGTACCAGGGACGCCACCCCGCACGTTGCAGCGCCCGCGTTGCGTATACACACCGCATATAGCCCTCTTCCGCGCGGCCTTTATCCTGCCATATCACCGCGTTGCCGAGCGGTGCCCGGATGGCGCCCTTAGAGGTTGGTTGCTCGTGGACTCCACCCTCGGCGTTGCTCATCGCAATCATCGCACTCGCACGCCCACACTCCTCGGACCTCGGTGTCCGCCCGTATATAAGGCGGCGTGCATCCTCATCGTTGCGCCCACATTATGCATGTACGAACTCTTGTGACGATCTACGCAACGCTCGCGGCCTCTCCCGCTCTATCACAGCAGATCTTTGACGTCGTAAGTGCTTCACTCATCGATCGCAGTGTCTACAATCAAGGACTGATCCTCGTCCAAATTTCAGTGGACGACGACTTGGGACCGCACCCAGCTGCTCAACTACGAAAACCTCTCCCCAAATCCCGTAAACTTCGTCGCTGCTACTGGCACAGATGACGGCGACATAACTATCGACGATGGCACCGTCCATCAACGCATGGCCGGATTCGGAGCTAGTCTGAGTACGTCTGTTCGCTCGTGATTCCACCATGGAGCAATAGCCACTTACACCGTATGAACCCATCATAGCCGACTCCTCCGCGCTCCTCTTGAGCAAGTTGAAAGTGAGGAGTCATTCCGGTGCTGCACCAAGTCACCTGCATGGAGCCGTACTGATCCCGAGTCCCGTGTGCGCGTAGGACAAGAACGCTGGCAACTACTGGTCGCTCTTGGGCAAGTTGTTCGATCGTGAGTGTCCACTGTAGCTTAGAAGTCTTGCGTTCAGCTGAAAGGATCCTGCGCCTTTTAGCTACCAACGGCGCAAACGCCGCGGGCCTGACTTATCTGCGCGTCCCTCTCGGCGCGTCCGATTTCTCTGCGAACGGTAAGCATCCCCCTCCCGCTCTAGCATCGCATAGGTCGCTCATCACTGGGCGACACGTAGTATACAGCTTCGACGACGTCGATGGCGACACGCACCTCAATAACTTCGACATCGGCAAGGCACCTTCGTACCTGTTTTCTACCATCAGGGACATCCAGGGCATCAACCCGTACCTGAGGGTACATATCTTGCCATGGTCCCCCGTACGTCCCGCTCAGCCGATTACACGGACGCTTTGCTCATCTGCGCATTTCATGATGTTAGCCCGGTTGGATGAAGGATAGCGGAACGATGAAGGGCGGAAGCTTGGTGTCGGGATACACAACCGTTTGTGCGTCAACCCGTTATGTTTCAACGGCTCGCATCTAAGCTGGCTCTTTGCTGCGCACTCAGACGCGAACTACCTGCTCAAATGCCTGCAAGGCTTCCAGAGTCGCGGTATCTTCGCATGGGCCATCGGTATTCAGGTGCGTCGCTCTATTAAGACCTATTCGGCACTGCAACTAAACCCGTTATGCTCCGTAGAACGAGCCGCAGCACAGCGACACCACATACCCGTCGACCTCTATGACCGCATACCAAGAGGCGCAGATTGGCGCCGCCCTGCGTTCGCTCATGGACGCCAACGGGTTTGCAAGCGTGCGTCTGATCGGATACGAGCACAATTGGGATGACGCCGGTGACTACCCTATCAAGCTTGTGAGTCCTCCTGTTTGGCGGGGTTCGCCAAAGGAACGTCCTAGGGCTAATGACGTATGACCGAACAGACGGAAGATGCGGAGAGCGCGTTCTCCGGGGTCGCGTTCCACTGCTACGAGGGCGACGTCGCGCAGCAAAACACGTTCCTGAACTCGTTCCCCGACAAGGAGGTGTACCTGACCGAGTGCACGGGCGTCGACGGCACCGACTGGTGGGAGGACATCAAGGTCAGTAGCCCTCTTGCGTCTCGGCCTCTTATGCCCGTCTCACGAAACTCCAACTCCACAGTGGTACATGGACAACCTGTGAATTTCTCTCTCCTCGTACATGTCCTCCGGAGAGACTGCTGACCTTGCGTGCTCCACAGCTTCATCGGCTCGGTGAACCGCGGTTCGTCTAGCGGCCTTATGTGGAACCTCGCGCTCGACGGAAACGGTGCCCCGAAGCTGCCTGGGACGGCCAGCTGCAGCACCGCCTGCCGCGCTGTCGTCACCGTGAACTCGGACGGCAGCTACACGCTGAACCAAGAATGTGAGCCAGCGCTCGGCCGCGGTCTATGCTTGCGATGTGCTAACCGGCCACTTGTCAGTCTACTCCATGGCGCAGGCCAGCAAGGCCATCCTGCCGCGGGACACGAACGGGCCGTTCGCGCAGCGCATCGGGTCCTCCGTCGGCGGCGGCCTCTCGGGCGACCTCCAGGTCACGGCGTACGTGACCGACCGCGACAACTCGTCCGACTGGCGGCGCTACAGCCTCGTCGTCCTGAACTGGAACGACCAGAAGAGCGGGAGCTTCAGCCCGAGCTCGGTCCAGGCGACGATTGGCTTCCGAGGCCGGCTGGCGACGTACACGTTCCCGGTGGGCGTGACGACCCTGTGGTGGTATGCGCAGTGAATTACACGACCACAAACATGACGACCAAGTACACTTCGTACGACTCAACGGACCTAATGGACCCCTCACGAACCATTATGTATGAACATACCCCCATAGATGCCGGGTACGTACAAGTATGGTGCTTCATAGATGCGAGGATGTATCCATACCCAGTGATTGGTTCGCAATACCATATGCCTTCATGTTTATACCAGTATACTCACATCGATGCTCGCGAATGCTTTATGTAAAGCGTGGCCGCCGACTCCCAGTCAAGAAACAACGCTGCCCGGTGTGCATAGACGCGTCGCGTCTGCTTGGCGCTATACACGGTCACGTGGCTATCAATGCGGGATTGCAAGTTCTTGGCGCGTGGCTCGAGGCTCTCATCGGACGTCTTCCGAGTCTTCCCGAGGCTTCGAGGTGCTGTAAGGTGCTATGCGAGGCACCTACAAGTCCTTTCGAGTCTGCTTCCGCTTCCAACTACTTCTGCGGTTCGCTGGACTGGGCGTCACAATTCTGAGAACAACAACACCGGTACCCTTGTTCTTGCATGCCGTGATCTCGGAGGCTATCGCTATTCATTCCGTTACTTCTAGGTCGGCTTACTATTGGTCGTCTGCTCACTGCAACCCGAATCGGTGCCGCACCTATCCCTCTGCATTCTTGTTGGCGAAGCTGTCGCAGTGCCTGGCTGGGTGTATGTCCTCGGAGCTTTCTCCAGCCATCGCTGGTTCTCTGATAATCCCATGTGAGCTCTGGCAGGTGATGACGCGGGTGCACTCTACCCCGTTTGTCGAGCTCTGCGCGCATACTCATGGCGACCATCACGATGACTGTCTTCCGCTCCCCGTGAGCTGCGCACGCTGCTTTGGCTTCGTGACGCACCTCCGTCATGCGCCTAGAGCGCCGGGAACGCGCACACGCCCTGCTCTGTGGGCTCGCCGCGGACGTCACTTGATGACGCTTCTCTGCCCCTTGCCACACGCTGCCGTACGGGCCCGTCTCGTCGCGACGCGATAGCCCAACTCTCTCTGTCCTCCGTATCACCCTGCGCGGCCACCCAACCGCCTATGATTAGACGGCTTCCTCGCCCGGCTATTGTCGCTTGACAGGCACGCACGCGCCCTATTCCGGTCTCGAGAGGCTCGCCTTGATGCACCCTCCACCCTGCATTCGGCGTGCGATGCACGCGCTGGTTCAGCTGGCATGATGGTCGCATGGTTCTGCTCGGTAGGCTGAGCAGAAGCCTGGGCTCTGCCGCGGGGGATCTGACAGGCCGGGCGCGCGGTGAGTTGCTGTGGGACGCGGACGCGATGGCAGCCCCGGGCCCTTGTTGCGCGGACGAAATTGCGTATGGGGTTCTGTTCTCAGGGCTGCGGCTCGAGGCGTGTGTCGGAGATGAACGCAGACGGGAGCCTGAGGGGATATATAATATTGTGGCACCGCGCCACCCCGGCGCACCGTCCGCCCCACAGCTTCGAATTCCGACAAACCGCGGTCCCGTTCTGTCCTGGTCGCCGTCGACGCCGTCTGCTGCTCGTCCATCGACTCTCTCCTCCGCGCTACCATGATCATCCGCCTCTCGGTCCTCACTGGAGTCGCCCTCGCGGCCGCGCCCGCCGTAGGCCAGCAGATATACGACATCGTGCGCCCCATCCACCTTCCTATATGCGCACGTACTCACAGGCACCGCTGTGGCGGTACAGTGGGCCACTACCTGGGACCGCGCACAGTCGTTCACATACATAAATCTATCCCCCAATCCTATCAACTTTGGCTCGCCCGGCGCAATAGGCGCAGCAGACATTACGGTCAACGACTCGCCCCTCGCGCAGGCCATGGTCGGCTACGGCGCGACCCTCAGTGCGTCCATACCTCACGTCGTGCGACCCGTGTGCAGGGCTGACAGCCCCGCGCGCACGCGCCACCAGCTGATTCCTCCGCGCTCACGCTGAACAACCTAAAGGTGCGTTCGCTCCCCGCGCGCGCGGGGCCAGATGACACGTCCGGTGCTCACGCCAAGCGCACCGCCTGACAGAACCAGAACTCTAACAACTACTGGTCCATCCTGAACACACTATTCGACCGTAAGGCGCTCCGTTTGCGTTTCGTTACGGGATAACCAACGCGCATCTGTCTCTTTCCATGCAGCGACCGACGGCGCGAACGCCGCGGGGCTCACCTACCTCCGCGTGCCCCTCGGCGCGTCCGACTTCTCCGCGAGCGGTGAGTGCGCGTTGCGCGCGTCTCGCGTACGTTCTTGCCACTGACGGGCGTTGTGGCACAGTGTACAGCTTTGATGACACGTCGGGGGACACCTCGCTCGCGAATTTCAATATCAACAAGGCACCCTCCTACCTCTTCTCCGTCATTAACGATATCCAGAGCGTCAACCCGTACCTGAAGGTCCACATCCTGCCGTGGTCGCCAGTAAGTTCTGCATCTCAGGTACGCGAGAGCCCGGCGCTTACGCGGGGTGTCCTCGTCCTGTCTCGCAGCCGGGATGGATGAAGGACAGCGGCACGATGAATGGAGGGAACTTCAACTCGGCGTTCGTTAGCGTCTGTGCGTGCCACACCTTTGACACGCCGCGCGCGTGTGCCGGCATCTGGCTGACGCGCGGCCGCAGACGCCAACTACCTTCTCAAGAGCCTGCAGGGCTTCCAGAGCCACGGTATCTCCGTGTACGCCATTGGCATCCAGGTGCGCCCTGCGTCCATGCGCACTGCGAGCATGGAGCTCAACGAATCCGACTGCGGCGGGCGTAGAACGAGCCCGAGAACAGCAACCCCACCTACCCCACATGCAAGATCAGCGCGAGCCAGGAGGCGCAGATTGGGTCGGCGCTGCGCACGCTCATGAACTCGAACGGCTTCTCCGCCGTCCGCATCATTGGCTACGACCACAACTGGAGCGACGCTGCGGGGTACCCCGTTCAGCTGGTAAGTTGACTTTAACTGTTGCTCCACTCGGCGTTGTACAAGCAGCGGCGGAGATAGGACGGACTCTGACTGGTACGCAATAGATGGATGACGCGTCAAGTGCGTTTTCAGGGGTCGCATTCCACTGCTACGCAGGCAACTTCACGCAGCAAGATTCGTTCCACAACGCGTTTCCGAGCAAGGAGGTGTACTTTACAGAATGCACGGGCGAGTATGGAAGCGATTGGTGGACTGATATCAAAGTGCGTACCTCTTTGTCCTCTTGCCTGACGCATGGTGGATTGATCATACACCTCAGTGGTACATGGAGAACATGTAGGTGCACATTTCTGGTCTCGCGCTACTCGTTGAGCGTGAACTGAGCGTGAACGTGATGGGCCCTTTGCAGCTTTATCGGTTCTGTGACACACTCTGCAAAGAGCGCCCTGATGTGGAACATCGCGCTCGACGGTAGCGGCAACCCCAAGCTCCCAGGCACGACGAGCTGCGGCACACCTTGTCGCCCGGTGGTGCAAGTTAACAGTGACGGTAGCTTTGTGTATCACCAGGAATGTCAGTAACTCCTCGCATCCACACTCTTAGCAGGACAACGCACTGATCTGTATCTTGCTAGTCTACGCTATGGCACAAGCCGGCAAGGCAATCCTCCCGCGCGACGTCAACGGACCATTCGGACAGCGCCTGCATGTCACCATCGGCGGCTCGAACGCGCAGGGCCTCATCGCGACTGCGTTCGTCACAGGCCGCGTCAACCCCTCCGACTGGGACCGCTACAGCCTAGTCGTGCTGAACTGGTGCGTACCTTAACAGCTATCAGCCACGTTACGTACGGGACTGGCTGTTGATTCTGTCATGGCTTGCAGGGACGACCGTCCAAACGGCTCATGGAACCCGACGCCGATCCAGACGACGATCGAGTTCCGAGACGCGCAGGCGACGTACACCTTCCCCGTCGGCGTCACAACGCTCTGGTGGTACGCCCCCAGCGCGAGCCTCGACGCCGACGCCACAGAAGACGCGGGGGCGGGACAGCAAGAAGGGAAGCACGCACACGCGAAGCAGGCGAAGGAGCCGTTCACGGCGTGGGTGCACGCGGATATCAACGGCGAGCGCCAGCGCCCGATCGAGCTCGCGTTCCGGTGAGAGGTCGGCTGGCAGTTGTGTATTGTATATATACCCTGTACACTAGTATTAGGCAGCGTGTGATGGATGGTTTGGAACGACGAGTTGTGGGGGTATGTGCTTTCGAAGTGCTGTGGGGGTGATGGACGTGTTGTTTGTTGATGTGCAGCACGTCTTGGCATGTGCCCGGAGCCGAGTGGGCGGGGCACCCTCTCCAGTTCAAATTCCTTAAGTTATTTTGCACGAGTACTTGGCAACTTACTTACGACGATGATCTTACTGGCATGCAGTGATCACCAGCTTCCGTACAGAGATATCACGGAACAAACTGGGTTACCGAAGCAATCAGAAGCCCTGCATTTCGAACACACAGGCAAGCAAACACTTTCTTTGTGTATCCACCGAATAATGTGGCAGGTGCCTTTTCTAGCGTGAAATGCGAGCGTAACAAAGATGCATTCACAACCGGGTTGTTGGAGGCTGCGTTTGTTGAAAAGGCTCGAATGGTTCTCTCAAATTGGCTCTTCGGCTTACTGCACTGGGCGCTTCTCGAACGTGGGCACCACGAGGCTCATACTCCACAACGCCAGCACCGCCACCAACGCTGGCCCTGGGAGTGATCGAACGTGGGCCCCAAGCGGCAGTGCAACATCGGTCATGGAGCTGCTGCTCCGAGTCCGGCACCAGGAACGGCCTATGAGCACCACCCCCATGATTCAAGCGGCGGGGTAAAGTCAAGACAGCCGGGCATCGACCAGGCACTGCTTAATCCCTCCATCGACCCCGCCATCTCGCGAAACAGAGGAGCAGGAGTGGAGTGCGCCACCGGTGCGGGGCAGCCCCCCACGCCGGCGGGTGCGGTCATCAAGCTCGCACCGCCCGCCACACGCGCCGCGCGGGAGTCTCGGGCATCGTGTGCGTGTCCAAGAAACCCAGCGCACTACGGCGCGATCGTGTATAATGCCATGATGCGAGGTGTTACAATACTGTATGCGGAGGGGAATCTACCTATTGCTACATATATCATGGAGGTGGGGACGGAGGTGATAACGCTAATATGATCATGATCGACGACGGACATCAGCGTAGATTCGATGTGCGGTGCGAGCAGGGGTGTGGGGTGGGGGTGGGGGTGTGGGGCAAAGAAGCAGGTGCCAGAGCGAGGCGAGCCACAGAGCGAGCGCGTTACAGCCAGATAACGGAACAGCGAACAAGACGGAATGTGCAACAGTCGACCCAAAATGCAGCGAGAGAAAGCCCTGTGGTGTGTGTGATGATGACGGATGTGTATTCAAAATAAAATCCCAGCCCGAAATGGAATGAAGCAGAGAGCAGTGATCGTCTCGCGCCGCGCGCGGCCCAAAGCGTGTGTAACGGGCGGCGCGCGCGGCGGGGCGCCGTGAGTAGTGTAGAATATTATAAGTAAAGCGTGCGGTGCGTGCGTGCGATCGTGTATGCGTGCGTGCGTGCGTGCGTGCGGTGGTGGCGCTGCCAAGCAGCGGTGAGTCGTTTCGTGAATGATTCGTTTTTGAAAAGGGGGTGCAGCGGCGATCCGATCCGGTCGAGCGTCCGTCCGGCCCCGTCCCAGCGCCGTCCTCATCGTCCCTCCCGCGGTGCCGGCGGCGCGCCCGGGAGCACGTCGACCGAGATCGACGCCTTGCCGTGCAGCCGCCGCCCGACGTCGACAGCGGCGCCCGGGGTCTGCGGCTGCGACGGCGGCTGCTCGACCTTGTCCCACTCCTCGAGGAGCAGCTGTCCGACCGCGGGCTCCAGCTCCGTCCCGTCGCGCGACACCTTCACCTCCCGATCGTGGTTCCACGGGTTGCGCAGGTGCCTCGTGCGCGTGAACGGCAGCCGGTGCGAGCGGATCCACTCCACCTTGAACGGCTCCCCCCATACGGGGCCGTCCTCCTGGTGCCGCTCCGCGGGTGAGGGCTCGTCCGACGGCGCAACGCCTTTGCCCTTGTCGCGGGAGTCCTCGGCGTGTGGGCGCTCGTCCTCCTCGGCGACCGTACGCAAGGCGCTGTCCTCTGACTTGCGCGCTTCGGCGGGTGTGGGGTTGCGTATCGCACGGAGGGGCGCCGCCGGGTCAAGCTCAATCTCCTCCGGCTGCGAGAGCGCCTTGGATCGGCTTGCACTCGCGATGACGGGCGCGGCCGGGCGTATCCCTCCCTGCGGATCCGCGCTTAGTGCGGTCTGGCCACGTTCTCCACTAACCATACTCAGGTTACGGTGTGGCTGGAACATCTCCGCTGGTGCGGACGCACGCTCGTGAAGGTCCAGACCCCGCGAGGAGGATGGAGGCGGTCGCGTCGAGGTCTCAGGCGACAATTCAAACGGCGATTCGCCATAGCGCTGTTCGCTGGGGGAGAAGTACAGGGGGGCCCTGTCATGGCGCGCCGCGGTTGGGCTGTCCGACGACTGGGTGGATGAGCGGCGCGGCAAAGAAGCGTCTGTTCGGGAGGCCCAGGGTACGCGCTGCTCCCCACGGGTGATTGGACCTGCCATCCTTACGGAGCCGGAGCCACGTTAGACTGGTACACGGAGAGGAGAGAAGACACCTACTTCGCATATCCGTAAAACTCGCCGCTCTTATTCACGCTGAAGATGAGGTAGACTTCTTTACTGGTACGGAAGGCCTGGTCCAGAATGCCCTCGTTATGCCGCTGCGTCGCCCACAAGCCCTTCTCCACACTCAAGTCCAAGTCGAACTGCAAGAGATGATCAACGTCAGCGAATTCGACGCGGAGGGTGCGCGAGATCATTTACCTGGGTCAGCGACTTGAGTATGAAATAGCGCTTGGGGAAGTACGCGGTGAGAATGCCCGAGTTGGTCGACGCGTACGAGCCTGAACTGCTCGAGTGCGGCTCCGGCTTGCGCCGATGCCCGCGAACGCCCTCCTCGTCGCTGGAGAGCGAGAGCCCCGCGAGCATGGGCGCCGCGTCCGTCGGTGAACTCGACGGCGTCGTGATGCGATCCGACTCCGACGTCGACTCACGCCGCTCCGCGCGATCGCGCTCCCTCTTGTCTCGCACCCACCTCATGTGTATGCCGGAGCCCCGCTGGCCGCCGACTCCCGCCTTCAAGTCGTCTTCTCGCGCACGGACGCGGCAGACGAGCCGCGGACAGCGTGGATCGCTCGGCCGCAGGGGAAGACCGTTGAAGTGCTTGATCGCGGCCTGCAGATGGGGCTCGGACTGGAAGTTGACGAAGGCGCAGTTCGAGCGCGCGATGAGGAAAATGGAGGAGACGCCGCCATACAGAGAGTCGGACGAAGCCGTCGACGTAGACCCTGTCGCGGTTGAACCGATAGGTCCGGCGGGTGCGCTCTGCGTAGACATCGGTCCGACCGAAGAACCAGGGGAGGGCGGTGAGTTGAAGAACCGCCAGAGCTCGTCGTGCGTCGCGTCCGAGGGCACGTTCCCTGTCCACATCACCCACTCCGAGCGATGGGCTGGCGGATTGGGGTGATACGGTCGTCGGGCCGGTGGCGGGCGCTCAGCAGTTGGTCGACTACTGGAGCTGGCCGGAGACAGGTTCGCCGACCCTTGCTCTGGCGGTCGTCCGCGCGGTAACGGCAGTGATTTGTCCGGTATCAGATGGCTGAACTGGCCCTGCGCTGGACTGAATGGCGGAGACGTGTACGGGATCTGCCCTCCTGGAGGCGTGGTCGGGCCTGGACTTGGGCCGGATTGAAGCGCCGCCGACATAGGGAACATCGGCGCGACAGAAGAGGAGCCGGACGGCTGTCCATACTGCTGGGGCTGTTCGCCCTCGCGTGTATTTGGAGGGTTATATGACATGGCATACGGACTCTGGAAGGACTCGTACTGCCCAGAAGCGGGCTGCGGCGGTAGATACCACCACGTGCCCTGGCCTTCTTGCTCAGATGGGTAGTGTGGGGCATAGGGCGAGGAGTATTGTTGGGGGCCGTAAAGCGAGGGAGAAGGTGCAAATGAGTGTGGGGGGTAGGCGAAGGGTGGCGTTGAAAAGCGCATGGGGGAGTACGGCGTCTGACCAGCATAAGACGCGGAATGCGGCGGGGGGAGCGTGCCAGAATGTGCGAGTGGGGGCCCGGAGGCCTGGGGCGCGAGGGGCGAGTGAGGGGGCGGGGAGGGATGGGCTTGTGGACTGGTGTGCGGGGAGAACATCGCAGGGCTGGTAGAAAACGAGCGGCTGGAAGACGAACTGCTTTCCGGGGAGTGACCTGGGAACGGGTACACAGGCGAGTGGCCTTGCATCATCGGCATGAGCGTGCTTGGGGAGTAGCCGAGCAGCTGGTTGTGCGGCGGTGAAAGCATGGACTGGTCAGGCGCGTGCAGGCCAGGGTGTGGCGGGGGATACGCGTACTGAGGTGAGTGGTGCACCATGCCGACGTGCGGTTGTGCGGACATCGTGTATTGTCCGACATATGCGCCGCGCTGGCCGTAGGCGTACTGCGGGGGAGGGGGGCCCTGGAATGGCGGAACGGGCGGACTAGCAGCCGGTCTGTTTTCTTGCGGTGAGGGGAGGGGCGGGGGGTAGAGGGGCCCGGCGGAGGACTGGAAGGAGGGGCGCGCGGGCTGGCGACGAGACGGGCCATAGTGCGACACACCTCTGCCGCGCGGGGCCTGCCTGCCGTGCTCGGAGGTGGAGCTCGTGGAGCGTGAATCTGACATATTCAACGCCGGCGGTGTGGCAGCATTCCCCGAGTTATAGGCCGGGGTGTGGTCGGGCAAGTGCAGAAGATCGCTTATGTCTTCTGGACTGTTCTCGAACAGGGAGGGCGGGGCTAGCGGGGTGCGGGGCTCATGCGCTGCGTGGCGGTCTAGGCAGGACGACATCGTTCAGCATGGACGCGAGAGGGAAGAGGAGGATATTTACAAGGGGGCAGCCCGGCGGAATGGCGAGTGGGGGTGGCAGCGGGGTCTAGAAGGAGAAATGCGAAGAGGACATGTCAGAGAAAAAATAAAAGGGATATGAAAAAAGGATCGGAGAGAAGGGCGGGCGAAGGATTGCGGGGGCCACTGGCAAGTTGGCGGTGCCAGCGACGAGCAGCGATCTCGATACGAAAAAAGGAAGGGAGGACGTCGACGAGTAGCAAATTAAAATCAGGCATTGTTGCCGCCCTCGTGGCGTTCAAACTCCGGTATAGGCGCGACCTGCGCGATCGAGGGCACAATCACGTGACCCGCGAAGGCACACCGTCGATCGAGCCTCGCCCGATTCTGCAGCGGCCCTCGCCCGGCCTTCCCGGCCTCAGTCCTCCTCCGCCCAATAAACGACACATGCAAGAGTGCAGATTACTCACCCGACGTCGGCGTTCTCCTTCCTGCGCTCCGGGGCCCGCTGGGCAGCGACGCGGCGTCTGGCAATCGTACAGGCAGCAAATGGACGGCAGCGACGGCGGATGCGGATTGGGTGTGAGATTGGGAGGTGGATAGCTGCAGAGCGAGGGGGTCATGCCGGTGCGGCAGCGGGCCTGGACCGGACTCAGCAGAGGAAGAAGGCGGCGGCTTGAAGCTCGCGGCCTCGGCAGTGTGCAGCATCTGCGTCTCCGGGCGGGGGGTTATATCGCGAGCGGGAATTGTCGAGGAGGTGCTTGCGAAGGTCGCGCGCATGGTGTGGTGTGCGCCAGAACTGAATGGGAAGCGCGAGCGAAGGCGATGCGTAGTGGTGCGCGGTTGGAGGAGTAGGTTGGTGGTGACTCAAAAGAGACGTAGGGTTTTTTTGGGTAGGCCCGGAGGGAGGGGATGTGATAGTGCACGGGGATGCGGTGCGTGGCGACTTGGATGGTGACGGCGGAGGACTTCGGACGTTATGAACAGGCGGGGGACAGGGGGGTGCCCAAATCGGGCGGTGGATGGCGGCGTAATGGGTGGAGACGCGAAGGGGGGTGGCATGATGAGGGGTGGTGATTTGTGAATGTCCTGTGGATCACCTCCCCCGACCCCGACAAGCGGGCGAGAATGTCACAGCGAGCAACGCAGCCAGCGTCCGGGAAGTTGGCACACAGGCTGTACGCGAGGGCGCGCGGGCGAGTGGACAGCGCCCCCACTTGGATCCATCGCGGCCAGGGAGGGAGGAGGCGGTCATCCATGACACCGCGCCAGAACACCCGTATCAATCCAACACACCGCCAATCCCGCCAGTGACGTCACCTCTGCACTTTTCACCCCTTCGCACAACCCCCAGCAGCGCCTTCCCCTCGCCCAACGTCCCCCTGATTCCCCGCACACACCCCGCAACGTGTTTTCTCTTCGCCCGCAGCGCACCCCGCCCGCGTGGGCTGTCTGAGACGTGCCCCGAACCCGCGACGTGGGCCACGCGACGGCCGCTCGGGCCCGAGAAGTCGCCCCGGAACGGTAGCAGGTAGGCGAGTGGTGGATAGTGCAGGCTTGTTGGCCGGTGTGTGTCCAGCGCCGTGGCCGAATGATGTCAGCGAGCCAGCAGCGAGTCGCGACGGGAGCCCGTGGCGAGCGTAGAACACGCCCCACAGATCTGGCTATGCGAGATACAATTACAGTCCGATCAGCTATACTCGCCGCCATGATGTCATCCCCCGTCCCCGCAGGCGCCGTTCCTTCTTGCCCAAACAGGGCCACGCCCTCCTCCGGCTACTCAACGCCCAGAAGCACCCGAAGCAGCCAGTCTGTCCCCCTGTTCCTGCCGCCTGTGCACCCCGGCGGCCCGTACGTACGCAACAGCCCCCGGCCGTGTCACCCGCCGCGGAACATAACAAGCGAACGCGACTAAAAACGCGCAGGCTGCTTCTCGCGGCATGTGCGCGCCATTGCACCACCCGCCCTGACCAATTGGGGCGGTGTCCCACAGGAGAGCAAGCTCGAGGAGCTGAGAAACAATGTTCCGTCTGTTGTACACATGTGTGAGGTACCGTACACCGCCGACCGACTTCAAGCGCTCCAAGGACTCTCCAGGGCTCCGATCCCAGCACCATCAATGCGCTACGCATCGTACCTTCCGTCACGCCTCCCCCGGAACGTCGCGGGGCACCCCGGCGCGCACGTCGGACGCGAGCTCGCAAAAGTGCCCCGCCAAGCCCTCCTTCACTTCCGTCATCGTCGCCCTCACCGCGAGCAGCGCCGCGCGCTTGCACTGCGGCGACAGCGCGTCCCCCAGCACCGTGTGCGACACCAGCTGCTCCTCCATCGCGCCCAGCCGCCCGAGCACGTCCGCCGCCTCGAGCCGCAGCGTCCGCTCCGACCGGCCCACGTCCGCCCACACCTGCGTCCACGTCGAGAGACATCCGTGCTGGTGGTACGTGCAGCCGTCCGGACGCGTGAACGGCGGCGGCGTCGTGCGTACGCGCTCCCAGAGCCGCGTCAGCGACCAGTGGCCTGCGAGCAGCCGTGCCTTCTGCTCGCGCGTAAGCACGGCTGGCGTCCCGATCCTCGGCCCGTTGTTCGGCGCCGCTACGGCCACGCCGGCAGCAGCGAGTGCAGGGGATATGCGCGGGCGGGCGTATTGCCTGCCATCTTCGACGACGCCCGGGTCGAAGCCGGGTCCCATTTCGAGCAGTTGCGTGTAGTATGCGTAGCCCGCCAGGGACCCTTCGCCACTTCGGGCTGCGATCTCCAGCGCGTGAATAGGGCGTAGATCGCGTGTCACGATCCGATTGACCCAGCGCGTCGCGACGAGGGTGCGCAGCTTCTCGTGACCACATAGTAGGGCGACTTCGAGCAGTCGTTTCATCCATGCGGAGGAACACTGCGACGGGTGACGTTGTTGCTGCGGTGGGCCGTGTAGACCCGAAACGACGTTGTAGAGCGCGTCGACGGCCCATGATTCGGTGCTCGCAAAATGATATTTGTTAGTCATCTCGCAAATTGTCAAGAGCCGGTCGACGTTTCCCTCCGGCGTGTTGTATTCCTGCAGCTGGTGTGGCCTGTCAAATTAATTTGCGACCCGAACGAAGCCACGTCAGCCTGTCAAGAAATTTCGCCAACTGGTGGAAGAAGGTACGTACAAGGCGTAGAACACCGCTAGAAGGTCGCGGAACCGCTCCGCCGTCTCCCCGTACAGGTGTATCGGATTATCGTCAGAGTACCCCTCCATAGCCTGCCACGGCACGCCGCTCATAGCGGGCATGCTGAACATGTGCTGGAACGCCGAGTCGTCGCGCCCCAGAATGTAGCGGTGGACCTACAACACAGCCCGCCCAAAACGGAGAAAGAACGACAGCCACGTTAGCACGATCGTCGTAACGCGGGTCGATACAAACATCAGATTGGCATCGGGATCGGCACAGGAAGCCCACGAGCGGCGGCACGCTGCCACTCGCTCCAGCGTACCACATCCCTGGAGACTGGTGTGGGGGCCAGCCACGCCCGCGAGCCAATGCGAGCATTGCCAGGTGGGGGGCACGCTGCCGCGCCGCGCCCGACGGCACAGGCCGATTCCCAGCGCGCTCAGTGATCATGATCCCAGCGGCGCGGACGCGTCTAAACACAGCGACGGAGGCAGAACACAGAGATTGCTCACCCTGAACAACGTGTCCTCCACGCGAATCACGCAGTCTCCGCCGTGAATATAATAAACCGAGTCTTGAACCGGCTCCGTTTCCGCTTGCAGCGCAGCCAATCCGGAGGGGCCTTCGTCGGACATCGTCAAGGGCTCCTTCGCGCCAGCTCCACTTGCCGGATGCCGGGACGTGTCGGCGCTGCGCTGGGTCTCGTCACGGTCACGTCTGTCGCCGGACGCGCTAGAGAGCGGACCGTTCTGCTGAGTGTCTGATGGGATAGCGGACATGGAGGTGGATGCCTTGGCTTTGCCCTTGCTCGCGGAGGCAAAGTTGGCTTTCATAGGTGCCACGGAGCCGCTTTGATCGTCCGAGCCGCGCGAGTCGGGACGCACAGCAGTCTGACGTGTTTCGAGGGGTGGGGCGACTGCACTTGCATTGACCACCTGAGAGACACTACCGCTCGGACCAGTGCTTCCCCTGTAGAAGCAGTGGTGGTCAATGTCGGCGCGTGACGAGTCCGGTCCGCACTAGCTGTGCACGACCCCATCTAGACATTTGGAATGGAACATGACACTAACATAGACATGGGCGAGAGCGTACTGGATGAGGAATGTCCGGCTGAGGCAGCGCTAGGTTCGTCCGGCAAGGCATGTGCGTTATAGCTTGGGCTGCTGCGCATGGGGTCGAGAAGCTCGCGCTCCACTGTTCTTTGGCGCTTCCGGGGTGGCTCGTGCGCCTCAGAAGATGGGCCGCCGTTCATGGGGAGGAAGGGGGAAGACTCCACTGTGCTGTCCGAGGAATTCGGGAAGCTCGAAGCTCACGGCGTAGACGTAAGAGGTCGTCAGATTGGGCGAGAGGGTCGCGTGAAGTTGCAAGGTACGCTCAAATGCACGTAAACTCGCGGATGTAAGATTCGGCGTGAGACGGCGGTAGCAGGTGTCTTTCTGGTTTCGCCGGAGGCCAGGGGGAACCAGAGCCTGATTGGATGTCGAGACCTTAGATAGTACTGGTCGGCGAGTAAACGGATGGGAAACGGCAAGGTTGCATAAGGCTACGTGTAAATAGTGACGCCCGCCAAGGAATAAAGCAATAGAGTGAGCTAGAGCCTAAGCAACAGCACAGGAGGCTGAGGTCGTGGTGGTGCTAAAGAAAGTAGCGTTCAAGGAAAACGTGTGGTCTCGAAGTCCTCGGCGCCTAAGCTCCGGCGAATGCCGAGCGTCGAAAACTTGGAGGACTGCCCGGCGCTGGGCACCGTAAACACGTCCTAGACACCCTCCCCCTCCCCTCACTACATTCTCAAAAATGGTCAGTGAACGATGCTTTACCCTGTAGAAATTGATTGCTTACATTTGACATAACAGAGGCCGATTCTTCTTCAGGGTTCGTCGCCGCAAAACATGCATGTATTTCTCCGGAACCTGACCAGGCCCATTCTGTAGGCCACGAGCGTTCGCTCACACAAATCAAGTTCAACCGCGAAGGCGACCTCCTGTTCACATCCTCGAAAGATAGCATCATCAACGTCTGGTACGCGCACAACGGAGAGCGGCTGGGGACATACGATGGGCATAACGGGACGGTCTGGACGATCGATGTCGACTGTACGTCTTTCTCCCTTCTGCTCAGGCATGCACTGGCTCACCGCATGGTACACTCCACCCTTCTCTTCACTTCTGTGATTCTCTCTGCTGCACCGTTCTACCTCGCCGCTTTGATCCTCGGGCCTGCCCTCTGCGATCTTCTGCCGACCTGCCGTCAATCCACTGCAACATGCAGCCTCATCGCGCTTCCTCGTCAGCGGTTCTGCCGACAACACGATGCGTCTGTGGTCCGTCGAGACCGGGAAGTGCCTCTTCTTCTGGGAGTTCCCTACCGCAGTGAAGCGGGTCGCGTTCAACGAGGATGACGACCAGGTCGTCTGCATCACCGAGCAGCGCATGGGCCACCAGGGCGCCGTGCGAGTATTCGAAATTAACCGCGACGGCGATGGCACCAACCGTGAGTACTCTAATCAGCACGGCCAAGCAAGCTGCGGGGCTGTACCCACAGGATATGCTAACTCGGTCCCAGAATCAAAGGAGCCCATCTCCATGTTCAACCCCGTCGGCTCAAAGGCCGTCGTCTGTGCCTTCGCCCACACAGACGACCTCATCATCACCGGCCACGAGTCCGGAAAAGTCTCCCTGTTCGACGCCAAGTCTGGGGAGGAGGTGCAATTGAACGAACACGCTCATCGTGATACCGTCACGGATCTGCAACTCGCGCCGGACCGGTCATACTTCATCACAAGCAGCAAGGACAAGACCGCAAGGGTGCGTGCGGATCGTCGCTCGCAGCACACCTGTTATACTGAGCTTCCTTTACATCAGATACACGAGACCCGGACACTCACTGTGCTCAAGACGTACATCACTGAGACACCGCTGAACAGCGCTGCGATCGCCCCTGGCAAGCCGTACATTCTCCTTGGTGGTGGGCAAGATGCGATGAGCGTCACGACCACCTCGCTGCGGCAGGGTAAGTTCGAGACGCGGTTCTGGCACAAGGTCCTTGAAGAGGAGGTCGGCCGCGTCAAGGGCCACTTCGGTCCCGTGAACACGTGGGTTCATTATGCGCATCGAATGAGGAACATAGATTAACGAGAGATTTGCAGTATTGCTGTGTCACCAAAGGGCGACTGCTACGCATCGGGAGGAGAAGACGGTTTCGTGCGTGTGCATCACTTCGACGAGACGTACTTCCGCGCGAAGCCGTATGGAGACTTGGAGATCGAGGATTAGGTTGTATGTACGATAGAGCGGGCGCGAGGTGGCTGCGCCGCGATGTAGCCGGCTTTTCGTCGGGATGCTTGTTGTTCTGCTGTTCGTTCCTACACGCTCTCAGCTGTAGCTATACTGTATCATCCACACGCGCGACGCACGTTTGTTCATGTTCGCTCGCCATGCGCGGAACGCGCCAGGAGCGTGTCGAGATCGTCGGCTACGAACCTGGAGAGTTGCCTTTAGCAGCAGCGCACCGACCTGATCGAGGAACAAGCATTCAGGCGCCCGCGTCCATTAATTTTCAGTGCGGGCGGTCGCAGCGCTGGCCGGGGTTGATAATAAACGTTCATCTGCTCGGGTCGACGTCGCCCTGCAGCTGCACATTCACGACCGACCAGCCCACTGCGCCCGCACTGACGACGAGCTCGAGCATGCCCCACCAGCCCAACCCAGCCATGCACCTCAGCCGCGAAGACAGCACCCCTGGCGCGACCCTGATTGCCCCTGACTCGCGCGACGAGTCGCGGTCCCCGCCGGCCGTCGACGCCTCCAAGGGCTTCTTTGACTACAACGAGGAGAAAAACCTGCACCATGTATGTAGCCATCAGCTGCGCTAACCTCAGAATCAGCGGGACCCTAAGCGAGCCTCCTTAGATCGAGGAGAAGCTCCTCGCGCACCGCCGCGGCTCAGATGCAGGGGCTGCCTCACGCCCTGGATCTGTCGCCAGCTCGCCAAACCTCGCGCCGAACATACACCATGTCGAGGCGCCTTTCCTGAACCTCAAGCTGACCGCCATCGCGGAGCCCTCACCGTTGCTCACGAGCGGGCGTCTACCGGATCCCGCTAAGAGCCCTGTAGTTGCGCCGGTAGACTCGAAGGGCAAGGGCCGGATCCCTGGTGAGTGTGCTGATCCTTATGGGGCTTAGACTTCAGTCTTAGCCCCGCCTTAGAGCCGTCGCTTCCGCCTGAGAACATCCCGATCTTGGAGGCTCTAGAACGTTGCCTCGATGTTCGAGACAAATACATGTTGGTGTCCGGCCAGAAGCTGGGCTTCAATCCGCGCGACCACGATGGTTTGTTCACCGGCCTCGACGACGACCTCTCGACTGTGTCTGGGGTGCGCCCGGAGGTGGACTGGGAGTCGCGCCCGGCGCCGAGGAACGTCTTCAAGAAATGGCGCATCTACCCGCGCCCCCCTCCCCCACACTGGCACTGGCACGGCAAGGACACGGTGGCCCCAAGCAATGCCGGGTACGAGACTATGCCAGATGAAGAGTTTGACTTCAATACCTGCGAGATACCAGGGCCCCACCAGCTGGATTTCAGTATTGACGAGAGAGGGGTGTATCAGGTTTACGACCCAGCCGCGAGTGAGTGCGACCTTAACCATTGCATGAGGGCATAGCCTGACTAGGATCAGAGGACACGAAGGAACCTGTGTTCGAGATACCCACTATTCGGGAGTACTTCCTTGACCTAGAGAAAGTCCTCGCAGTGATATGCGATGGTCCTACAAAAAGCTTCGCGTTCCGAAGGCTCAACTATCTCGCGAGCAAGTTTACGATGTACTCCCTACTCAACGAACCGCAAGAGCTCGCGGAGGTGAAGAGTGTTCCTCATCGGTACGTTCTGTCCACCTCGCTTTGAGAAGCAGACCTTGATGCCGCCGCCTGTAGTGACTTCTACAACGTTCGTAAGGTGGACACGCACGTACACCACTCGAGCAGCATGAACCAAAAGCACTTGTTGCGTTTCATTAAGTCGAAGATGAAGCGCAGCCCGAAGGTTCTTCGCTACGCTCTTCCGATATATCCGAGTTGTTGCTGACTTCGCGAACAGGACGTCGTCATTTTCCGTGATGGCAAAGAGCTGACCCTTGAGGAGGTGTTCAAGTCGCTTAATCTCACCGCATACGACCTCTCGATTGATACCCTCGACATGCACGCGCACCAAGACTCGTTCCACAGATTTGACAAGTTCAACTTGAAGTATAACCCTCTCGGCGAGTCGCGACTCAGGGAGATCTTCCTCAAGACGGACAACTACATTCACGGTCGCTACTTGGCGGAGCTCACCAAAGAGGTCATGACCGATTTGGAACAGAGCAAGTACCAGGTATGTCATCCCCATAAGATACTATGGTGCCGCTTTTAAGCAATTCGCTATAGAACTGCGAATGGCGCATCAGCATCTACGGCCGAAAGCGCGACGAGTGGGACAAGCTCGCGAAATGGATCGTCGAACACAAGCTGTACTCCCACAACGTACGCTGGCTCATCCAAGTACCGCGTCTGTACGACGTGTACAAACAAGGCGGCTCGATCAATACGTTTGAAGACATCGTACGCAGTAAGTATTTAGGTACCACTCTTTGCAGCATGATATTAAACTGCGTCTCTAGATGTCTTTGAACCTCTGTTCGAGGTGACGAGGGATCCTTCTTCGCACCCTGAGCTTCATGTCTTCCTGGAACGTGTGATCGGCTTCGACACTGTCGACGACGAGTCGAAGACCGAGAGGCGGTTCCACAGGAAGTTCCCATACCCTCGTCTCTGGGATGCGAAGGAGTCCCCGCCATACTCTTACTGGTAGGTTTCGCCGTTCCTTACACTTTTGACTAATTCTTACCGAAAAATAACACAGGGTATACTACATGTACGCGAACATTGGCAGCCTGAACCAGTGGCGGCGCCAGCGCGGATTCTGTCAGTCGCCTTCTCTACCTCCTGTGTTGTACTCGTTCTGACCACTCCTACGTCTTTCCAGCGACTTTCGTCTTCCGGCCGCACTGCGGCGAGGCAGGCGATCCCGAGCATCTCGCGTCCGCGTACCTCACCGCGCACTCAATCTCGCACGGCATCCTGCTCCGCAAGGTGCCCGCTCTGCAGTACCTCTTCTACCTCAAGCAGATCGGCCTCGCGATGAGCCCGCTCAGCAACAACGCGCTCTTCCTCACGTATGAGCGCAACCCGCTCCCGGACTTCTTCAAGGTCGGCCTCAATGTGAGCTTGAGTACCGATGACCCGCTCCAGTTCCACTTCACCAAGGTACGTACTCTTCTCCTTCCTCTCCGCTGTGTCCGATGTTCGGCGTGGATTAACGTTTGTCGCCCCGCGTAGGAACCGCTGCTCGAAGAATACAGCGTCGCCGCCCACGTAAGTGGCGCATCCCCCTCTCCCCACCCGCTCCGCTTATCACTTCGCCTCCTTGTCCATAGATCTACAAACTTCCGCAGAGTTCGCTGGCCGAACTTGCTCGTAACTCTGTCATCCAGAGTGGCTTCGAGATGGAGGTCAAGCGCCACTGGCTTGGCCAAACGTGGTACCTCCCCGGCGCCGCGGGCAACGATATCCACAAGGTGCGTCGTCTCCTTCGTGTTGTGCACCGCACCATCCGCTCATCTTGCGTCACACATTGCAGACGAACGTCCCGAACCTGCGGCTGGAGTACCGGCGCCAGACGTTGGTGGAGGAGCTGACCATGATCAAGACGAAGCGCAGCGTCGAGTCGCAGGCCTACGTCTTCCCGGCCGCGCACGCATAATGGACGTGTATTGTATCATGGATGTCAAGAGAACGGACAGTAGGTGGCAGCCGCGCATGCTCAGACCTTAGGCCTTAGGCCTCGCTTGGAGACACGGACTATCATACTTTTGATCACAATTTCGAGTTAACGCGTTAACATTCTTTCAGCAATAGATGGTGTACACTCGCGATAAAATCGAGGTGTCCCTGTACTCGTTGAGAAGTCCAGGTATGGTGGTTGGTGCCTGCCGATCTGCGACCATCCGGGCGATCTGATCATGAGACGATGCTCTGGAGTCGATGGTGCCCATCACTGGATCTCAGAACTTGATGATATGTTGACATATTGTGCCAACGAGCCATAAGCCTGGTTCGTTGTCCCCAGTACTGTGTATATCGAGTTCAGTTGAGCTAATTTCTCGTTCTAAAGGCCGTCTTGTTGTCGAACATGCGACACTGTTGAAGTCACTGCATCGGTAGTACAGCTGCGTGAGATTTGATACAACGCCCTGCCAGTCTGGCAGTCACCACAGCCTGCTTCATCCGACATCGACGGAAGCACTGATCCGACGACAACAGCCCGTGATTTCGAACTTCGTCACTGGGCGGCCTCTCAAGTGCTCACCGCCATAGTCGAAACGGTAGGAGCCCGTCAGTACAGCGGCTACACGCGGGATCCTTCCTGCTGTCAATCATCTCAGAATGCGGACGCAACGCTTCATTCATTCCGAGTCTTCTACGACTTCTATGCACTGAAGACGCTGGCAAGCGTTGTCTTGACATCTGGTACCTTGTCGCGATCAGCATGAGCGCGTCCTGCGCAGTGAGCCATGTGAGCGGCGTATAAACGTAATTACTGTGGTCTACCCAGACCCATCATACCCCTCTTACTCCCTTAGGTACCTCCCCTTCGTAATCCCTTCGTCAAGGAGGATGCTCGCTCATTCATTCGTTTCCTTGGCGGGCGGGATTCTGTCTTTGATCTCTCCCGCCCCCTTTGTTTCGGCCCAGCTACGCCTTCAAAGCGGCGTGGAGTTGGTTCGCAGATCGCCCACATCAGATAATGTTGGGGTGTTCACGCCTGATGACTACCGGGTATGTGCTTCAATGTTAACAGAGGTCATGCTTCCCTCTGACATGCTTCCAACAGTACTTCACCACCGTTAATTTGGGAGGCCTCAGTATGTGATTAGCTGGTTGTATCATACTCGCCGCTCATCTGGGGGCTCGATAGACCTGACTCTCTACGTGGACACGGGTTCCTTTGACCTCGTTGTATACCCGCGAGGACGAAATATCAAGTTGACGAACTCCACCAACCTCCATGTCAATGAAATCTATGGCATAGGGGAGGCAGAAGGCGACATTCAGTTCGCCGACCTGCGGATGGGGGATATCACTATCTCGTCTCAAGGTCCCGCGAATTCCGCCAGTGCCGGTAGTTCCCATGCTAACGTACCTCATCCGTAGCGTTCCTCCTTGCGACAGAGACGCAGAACTTCGCAGCATACGGAGACGGCATCTTGGGCTTGGGCTTCAATGGTTACTCTACCGTCTACAACACGCTCGCTAGGACGTACGGCGCGCAGTTCGCCGCGCAGACCGGCAACACCCCGGCAACCGCGCTCTTCGCTCAACAACCCAGCCTTCCGAGGACTGTCGATATCCAGCTCAGTCGAGAAGACGAGCTTCGCGACATCACATATGGAACGTTCCTCGTCGGCGAGCACGACGCGAACTTCCAGGATGTCACGAGCGCGCCTCAACTCCCAGTCGTCTCCCCCGGAAATCGGTGGGCCGTGGTCATGGACGCGATGAACATTAACGGCACGCCGTTCACGTTCAACAAGTCGAGCGTACCGGGAACGCCTGACGGCAAGGTCGTCGCCCTTCTCGACACCGGGTACTCGTTCCCGCCGCTCCCACCCGCGGCCGTGGACGCGATCTACTCCAGCATACCAGGCGCCGTGCGCGACCCCAGCCTCGGCTTCCCCTGGGTCGTGCCCTGCAACGCGAGCATCAAGCTGTCCTTTGTGTTTGCGTGCGTCGACGCCTGCTACTAGCACTTGGCTGCAGCAACTGAACTCCCATGCTTGCTTGTAGGGGCCAGGAGTTCTTCGTCCATCCTCTTGATCTCACGTACGTTGCCACGGATGTGGTTGGTACCAGTGGTAACCGCGTGAACGCGGCGGTCTGCGTCAACACGTTCCGGTACAACACCCTCAACCCTGCGGAGTTCAGTGGAAACGACCTCAACGTGGGCGCGCCCTTCATGCGCAATGTCTACGCCTCGTAAGTCCCCGATAGCCATTTTTCCGCAAAAGGGCGGAACTCACCATGCGCGCGGGGCAGCTTCACCTACGGCAGCGGCACAGAGAGCGCGGGCTCATTCGTGCAGATGGTCTCGACGACGCCGGACTTCGACACGGCCCTCCAGGAGTTCCAGACACAGCGCGCCGCGACGCTCGCGAAGTTCCCGCCCGTATTAGATCCAGCCTCCTTGAACATAACGAGCGGTCCGTCCGCGCCGTCGGCGGCGCTGTCTCCAAGCACAGCGCAAACGCCAACACAGTTCTCGAGCGCAGTCACAGTGCAGGGGGCGACGCTCTCGCTCTCTGCTGGCACTGCGTCGCGGGGTACGCCAACGGTAACGGCAAGTGCACCGCAGAACACGACGGCAGGTTCGAGCGCGCAAGAGCCGAGTGGGGCGCTGGGACGGGGGATATGGGGCGGGAAGTTGCTTGGGTCTATAGCGTTGTTATCGAGTGTTCTACCGTTGATATGACCTTTCTGGGCTGCGCATCCTGCTTTGTATCCCATGTTGCTTTCGGATGAGACCTCAGTATACCCTGGGAAGAGGTTCTCTAATTGATTTTACTCTGCTTCGACGGAGACGTGTTGTGTTCTGGTCGATGGCACTCGTCTCGACAGTACACATGTCACATATCCGCCTGGATGGTGTCGGAAAGAGAGTTATAAACTGAGTGAGGTCTATACGATGCTGATACTACAAACGACTATTGCAACATATGGTACAGTGTCTTCTTCGTGCGCCTTCTTCCGTTCCCGTCCCCGTCCGTCTATGCGCGGGCCGCGCGCCATAATTAATACGCCCGCGCCGATACCGATAGGTAGCAGCAGCCGCGATGAAGAGGGGGCTTAGTCCTCCGCGACGTAGCGGTTCGTCTTCCCGCTGAGCTCGGCCTGGACCTTGAGCGCGCGCGGGGCGTCGTTCTTCTCCATGATGAGCTCGACGAGCTGGATGACCTCCGGGTTCGCGAACTTGGGGTCGTCGAGCAGCGCGGAGAGCTCCGTCTTCGTGCGCACGGTGTACGACTTGCAGTTCTTGCCCTCCTCGCCGCCGAGCGTGTCGAGCAGACTTGTCCATTTCCTGAGGGCGCGAAACGTGTTAGCAGAACCCGCGGAGGGGGGAGGGAAAGGAGCGCACCAGTTGTGGATGTCGTTGTACTTGCGCGTCATGCCGTGCAGGTAACGTTCGATGGTGTAACCGCTGTTGTTGAGCACGAAGATGATGGGCTTCAGGCCCCAGCGGATCATGACCGACAGCTCTTGCACGGTCAATTGGCTGTAAACCAGTCAGCATACACGAACGTAGAATAGCATAAGGCAGCATATACGCACATGGAGCCGTCACCGATGAAGAGGATGGTGCGGTTGAGGTTGCGGTCGAGGCCACCGAACGCCGCGCCGAGCGTAGCACCGACGGTCCAGCCAATGCTGCCCCAGAGAATCTGGGAGACGAAGATCGAGTCCTTGGGGAGCGGGATGTCGAGCACACCGAAGCTCGACGTGCCGGTCTCCGCGACGATGATATCCTTTTCTTGGAAGAACTGGCCGACGCGCGGCCACAGCCAGCTTTGCGAGATGATCTCGTTGTCTTCCTTCGGGACCGGGAACTGGAACTTGGGCACCTCCAGTGCGGCTGCGCCCGCCTTGTATGGCTGCAGACGTGCGGTGAGCTTGGGGAGGAGACGCTTCATGCCGATGCCGGGGAAGGTGGCGAATCGGATGCGGGTGTGGTCGGAGTGCAGCTACGAGGGGAAAGAAAATAGTGTTAGATCATGTACATCTGTTAAGCCTCATTATCAGGACACACACCTCGATGGTACGTTGGGTGGGGATGTGGTACGTGAAGTTACCGGTATTGAAATCGCTCCTCAAGCCGCCGATGGACAAGATCAGCTTCGCGTTTTCAACCTTCTCCTTCGCCGCCGGTGCGGAGATCGAGCCGACGTAGATCTGAAGGAGAGTCAGCAGAGCTCAATGGGCGCGCATATCAGAGAGCAACGTACACCGCCATAACGCTCGTAGGTCTCAGCGACCACGCTCTTGCCCATGGGGGCGGAGTAGACCGGGAAGCCGGTATGCTTGTAGAGGTCCTCGACCTCCTGCTTGACGCCGTGCCGGACGGCACACGCATCGATGAGAAGGATCGCGTCGTTTTCTGCCTCTTCTACGAGCTTGATGATCTCGTTGAGTACGAACTCCTCCGTCTCCTCGTCGTTGGCGGGAGGCTCGATGTTGAGGGGCGTCTGGAGGCGCTTCGCGGAGATGCGCTGGTAGGCAACATCGGTGGGGAGCATAAGGTATACGGGGCGAGCCTAAAAATAGCCGTACGTCAGTACCTTTAAAAAAGTGCAAGTGAAGGAGTATATATACCATAACTAAGCACTCGGTGAGCACACGGTCGATCTCGGCGGCAGCGGTGTCCTTGTTGTTCAGGTTGCCCTGCGCGACCGTGAACTGCTGGGAAGCCAGGTAATACGCGTCGTAGCTGTTCGGCGTTCAGCATCGGTGGCAGCAAGTGGATACATGGAAACTCACCGGCCATCGCCAAGAGTGTGGTGGAGCATGGGCTTGTCCTTTTGCTGAGAGGTACTCGGCACACCGACAAGGTGGAGGACGGGAATGTGCTCCGAGAAAGCTACGGGCAGGTAATTATCAGAACGAGTTCGAGAGCGGGGAACCCAATCGACTTACCACCAGCGATACCGTTCATGGCACTCAGTTCTCCGACACCGAAGCTGGTAGCCTGTCAGCTTAGGTGTATGCTGAGCATTAGATCATATGCTCACGTCGTGAGTACGACGCCGATCTTGCCGTCGTTGACTCGGGCATAGCCGTCAGCGGCGTATGCGGCATTGAGCTCATTGCTGCGAAAGCGTAAGCGAGATCCACAATGAAATAGGGCAGATAGACTGACCAGTCGCCAACCCAATCAATCTTGGGGTGGTCCTCGACGAAATCCTGCGAGATGGTCAGTGATCGCGTAACAGCTGCCGAGATCTCGATGAGCGCGTACCAAGAAGCCTAGTGGAAGGACCGATTAGCGAATGCAACGCGCATATATGTAAATGCACATACCAAGGTTGAAGTCTCCGGGGACACCAAACATTTTCTGTAGCGCGATCAGCTTCGGAGTCACGATCAGAGCATAGAGGATGAGCGTACGGTGATACCGAGCTGGACGAGCCGCTCGACGAGGTACTGGCCGACGTACATCGTCTGTTCGGCGGCGGGAGACTCGTGTTCTCCCTTGAGGGTCTGGAGCTCATGGCGGAGGCGGGTCACCTCGGTGTGGAGGGAGGCGACTGCCTGCTGTGAGGTCGCAGATGACATTCTAGTTCTGGTGGTTGTATGCGGTGTGGGGGGGTGGTGATGCTGAAGCGGGCACAGGGGCGAGCTTATATACGCACCGGGAGTCGAAGATCGGAGGTGGTGGGTGATCTGGAGGATAAGCGGGACGGAGGTGAAAGTCGGAGAGCAGGGACTAGAGCGGATGGGACCGCTGGGCTCGCCGGCGGGCAGTCCCATATGGCCCAGGTCCGTCCAGCACTCGGACGTCCTCCGTACATTCGCTGACCTTCCTTGTCGACGTCGGCCGCGCCAGATTAGATTAGATCGTGCCTTCTCCCATCTCTCCCCCGATCTCCGCGACTCCAGCCACTTGACCTCTTCCTCCTACCGTCCGCAAGCCGAAAGCGTGTACCATAAAATAGCAGTTTGCCGAACTCCTACTCATCCTGAGTGCATCTGCAGAGTCCACAGTGCCTACCCACACGGCCCTGCGCAGGTCTGGTCACCCCTGCTCTAGATCAGCCTTCAATCTAGACCGGCCACCCGCGAAGCGCCCACACCCAGTGCGGTCCCGGCCGACTCTCAGCCTCACTCAGATCTTCGCAATAACCGCACACACATGCTTCAGGCAGTGCAGTAGACCCCCGGGCCAATGATATGCACGATCGCGGGCGGGCGGGCGGGCTAAGAAAAGGGACGGAGTCGACTCACGTCTGGGCGGCCCGTTCTGGAGCACCTGAGCCAGTGCTTTGCAACGTTCAGCGTAAAGGCTCCGACTCTGTCCATGCCCTGACCGTATCCCGCCGCCACCCGCCCCTCAACCTTCCTCAAAGTTCTCGCTGAAGACGTGCACATGTTATTGGGCAATGCAAGGCGCTGCGGCTGGGTATCGATTGCTATCGCTCTTGACAGGAGAGATCAGACATGTTCCACTCGAACTCTCTCTCTAAGGATAGAATCAAGCGACGCGGCGAGTGTGGCTCACCGGAAGACCCTTGACGTCGATTTCCACATGTAACGGTCGCCCCGTGTAGCTCGGGTAAGCACACACGCACATTTGAGTCTCGCGCGCAGTCAGCCTGGACTAGGAAGAGCGATCACCTGTTACTGAAGTTCGTATGAAGATAGCTGGGCAAGTGAGCGAGTGAATATTAGAAGACGCAATGAAAGACGCAACATGCTTACCTTCCGATCGCCTCGCATGCGGGAGTAATGCCATACGCAGGTGACTTATAACTCCTACTCAGCGGCGCCCACGAATAGATAGAAGCGCGAACTGTGCTCGTATTCGGCCCGCACTAAGGGCGCAGCGCAAAGTCTATGTGCGGGAAGAAAGAGAAGGGGGCGCAAGACCGCGCAGATGATACACCAGCCAGTCATGTCGTAAGAGGTCGTGAGTAAGTAACAAGCACGAGTAGCGATGGTTTCGACAGCGGCCGCAAGGCGGAACCCGTCGGTCAAGTGTCCGGTGGCGGGTATAGCATGAAGGTAGGTAAATGTGCCGCAGGGCGGCGGGGGAACAATCCAGGGATAGGGCAGAAGAGAAGAGCGAGTGGAAGCCTGTCCGAGGGGGAGAGTCTATGGTGAGCTTTTGTACAAGGGGTGCCGGGCTGGTCGACAGTGAGGCAAGGGGGTAAACGTAGAACTGAGATGGGTCTAAGCTGATAATGATATCGCAAGCGCGGCGAACATCGCTGCGGCGAGAGGCCATGATGGCGCGGGTAGCAATGACAAAGCGCCACTGCAGTTGTCATGATGAATGATCAGTGAGAGCTCCGGCAGAGAAGACGTGGGCAGCACGTACGATGTGCTCGCGGGTTTCGAGACGATGCTAACCGTCAAGACGGCCACAAGGCCGTCAACGGCGAGCGTATTCGCGTTACCGACGGATCCCTCGTGGTTCACCCCATCGGTAGAGTTGGAGGCAATCCCAGAGAGATACAACGCGTCGGTCTTGTAGGTATAACCGCCGAACGACGTCTGTCCAGAATACGTCGTTCCGTTGGTAACATTCCCCGTAGGTATCAGGGACGACTGTGCTGTCGCGTTTCCCACGAGCCAATCCCTATAAAGGCCGAAGTGAGCGTGTGTGGCTGACGGTAATCATTCAGACTGCGTACCGGCCAAGGTTATATCTGTGAACACGGAATTAGCTTCGGACATTCCGTAAAGGGACGCAACGTCACATACCCGTCGAATATAATGTCGTGGCCCACTAGGATGAAGGTCGGTCTTATGCAATGGTCGTGGGGATGGAAGAAGCTTACTTTGAATGGGTAGCTCGTAAGACGTAGCCAAGAAATATGCACCACTGCTACCAGTCAGCACGTTAAGGCACTGAGGATGACGAGACACTCACCTGTCTGCTTGGCTCCCGTCTTGTACCCAGTAGCGGAAATGGTTGCCACCCTTGATAGTCTCTTGGCACGTCCCCAGCTCTGGGTCACCATAGTCCCATCTCAACTCGGACGTTTCGTTCACTGCAGATGGTGTAAGCGACACACAGGTCGCCCGGTGGACGTTGCACTTGCCTTGACCCTTGCCATCCCCCAAGTTGGCTGTTTGCGCGTCTCCGGCGTGTTGTCCGAGACATTCCGCGCCGAAGCCGACAGACCTACCTATGCGTTGGAAAGGCGAAGGGGTCGGCACATACATGAGAACTCACAGGAAGTAGTTTCTTAGGCCGCCGTTGTCCTCCGAGTCCACCAGAACCTCAGAATCCGAATTGGCCGACAGAATGACGTTGAGCGGCTCTCCGAGACCGCCCGTATTGGGAGCAATCTGCCCACCACGTTCAACCTCTGCGCCTCGAGGTCCAGGAAGCCACGCACCGTCAGCATCTTGCCCCCCGTCTGTGTGGGATCATAGAAGCCCGCTGGAGGCACGGAGCTCGCTCTCCGCCAGAGAGGGCTGGGAGACCGGGCCTGCTCGCGTGAGTCGCGCGCGAAAGAGAGTGCGGGGGCGCATAGGAGGAAGAGGAATAGCGTCGTGGAGGCCATGTTGGCTTGCAAGCACGGCGTGGGGCGGGATAATGAGCGTATCGAGGGAAGGCAGCAGCGCGATGGTCAAGGGCAAGCCAGAAATTGGACGTTTCCGAATCGGGCGGTTGCTCCTCCTCCCGCCTCTTATATAAGCGGGACAATAATTAGAACAGTGCAGATGTCCTCGCCGGCGCCGGTGCACCTCGATGGAACTCGCCCTCTGCATCATCTCCCCATCGGCCCTTGTTGCAGCGAATCGCTTCTGAGCTCTTCGGCATGTGTCTCTTGCGGGGGGCTGCCAGCACTGGGCCCGACGTCGACGCCGGTGTGCACCCGCCGTCGCGTGGCGAGCTCGCGCGGTCTGCCCATGCCATGCCGCGCGCTGTTCATCCCGTCGTGCACTGGTCAGAGTTCAAAGATAGTTCGGCAACGCCTCCGTGATTGGCATGCCCGTCGATTGTCGCTACGTAATCCGTAGTCGCTCGAGCGCGAAGCTTCCTCGAGCATCCAGAACTCACCTTTCCAGCGATCCCCTTGGACTTCTCCCAACTCTAGCCGCGACCTCCGCCACTCGATGGTACGACTCTGTCTTTGCTACGGTCGGCCATCATAGCGAACCTCGGATGCTGTCAACGCCGTGACAAAGAACGGGCATCGGAAATGTGGTCTTGAATGGCCGAACAAGGACGGCTCGAACTGCCAAACTGTCGGCGTAGGCCGCGCGAAGCTGCATCGCCTTGGCCGCGAGCGTACGACCGGGTCGCTTGGCGGCTTTCTTGACAGAACTTGGACAGAACCACACCTTGTATGTTGTCGTCCTGGAGAGGGAGGCGAGGTCATTGTTCTCCGGCGCCGAGTCGGACGACAATTATTTGAACGCCTTGAGCGCTGGGCATAGGGCCTCGAACACGTCAGGCATGGCAAGCAAACATGTTGCTTTTCCTTGTACACTGATGATTACCCGCTCTCCAGGCCTTCGGAGGCTGTACGGACAGGTTACGTTACGTATACCTCACTGCGCGTCACTGCCTCTGGACGTAGCCACAGGGTGAATACAAACCCAATCCTTGATGGCAAACGCCTCTCTGATTGCAACACAGCTGTGGTGCGTACTACCTGCAATAACACGCTTCTTGTTCACCACTATAAGATAATCCCAGTAGTTAGCAGCAAACAAGATTCGATGTGCAAGTGCATATATTTAGCAAGCATCCGCCATCCTGCGCAGCTCGTAGGTCGTGTCGGAGAAGCCGCAGCAAGAAGTTATACTTGCGAAGGCGCTATCCATTTGTGGGCTTATCCCCTCGACATTTTCTCATAATGGCCATGAAGCCCGTCACTCTAAGTCGTCCTCGGCCGTCGGGCCATACCATCAATGAAATGAACGCCGGACCTGGCAATTTGCAGCGATGCTCAGGAGCTCGAAGTGAGCTATGTTAGTCCCATCATACCGAGGTCCGTGATTTTTTTCGACGTTCAGTACCTTCCTGTAGGGCTCGGCGGAGGCCTGAACAGTATGACACCGCGAATCGAGGCTCGTTCAACGGACTTCTATGCGCAGTATGCCGTGGTCTCACGAGGTTCAAGTGAATGCAACATCATGCGTGGTGCATGATATCTCCGCACAACAAACCTTCCTATCGCGCCTACTCCGTGACCTTATGACCATGCCTGCACAGGTCTGGTCGTCTTCGCACACTGTCTGCTTCCTATCCGCAGGCAGGCACGTTCGGTGCTAGTGGCACGCCGTACTTAAGACATGATGTTATGTCGGGCAATACCCGGGACCTACTCTGCGCTCACCCCTAGTACAGCGCTCAGCGACTCTCTGTGCACCAGATGTCCGCCACCTTCAGCTCGGTATTGGTCACCGGAACGGGCTCCTCGTTCTTCGCAGCCCCTTCAGCATCACAGAGCCCTGGCGCTACGGGCACCTCTGCGGCGACTGCATTCGCCAGCAGCAGCCCGTTGCCTGCTGCTGGCGATAACTTCGACCCGCTAGGGCTCCCTGATTTCGACACGTTTTTGGGCCTCCAGGCCACGCTGAATGCGGCCTTGGGTCTCCTTCTGTTTGGCCTGCTCTTCTCGGCGATGTACGTAGACTGCATGCATCGCCTCTTAGCGCTGTTTATCTGATAATGGTGTCTCCCCTTGACAGTGCGTTCGGAGCGGTATGCACCAAGGCAATGGCATACGTGTGTCAAGGTTCCGGGCAGGATGGGATTGCTACTAGGCTTATTGTAAGTGCATTCCGTTGAGCTGCAGAGGAGGCTAGTTGATGGCGCCAATCCAGGTCGTGGTGCTCGTGTATGTAGCCTTTTCCTTCAACGATAGGCGTCCAACAATTGAGTCGTGTCATCGCAAGGCTGTTCAACTTCGTTCAGATGGCTTTTACCACGCATGCTGTGTATACGTCCGTGGTCGTCGACTTCGGCTCCCTGTCCGACCTTCTCAACAACGAATGGTGAGCGCGATGTGCCTCTACATGGGATAGACCTGTATGCTGACCTGACCGTATGACGAAAGGAGCATCATGGTGAGCATGGGCGAGTGCGACGTGCACCATACGCTGATCACTTCTCTCAGATTCAAATCGCAGTTGTGGTGCGTTGAATAATACTGCCCCGTCTAGAGGAATGCTAACGAGAGAAATACTCAGACGTTCATTGCGTCGATCGCCCAAAGGTAAGGGCGGGGATTTCGGGAGCTGTTTCTTACATGCTAGTTATTCAGTTTCTTCGTCTGCCGCCTCCACGCTGGTACGTTCTTCCCCCGCAAAACCGGGAGTACGCTGTTATTCATTTCCATGCTATCAGCCAAACACAACATAGGTTTCACGGTGACTGCCGTAAGTTGGACAAGATCACTGTGGGACTCGACCGCTGACATAAATTTCCCATAGACGATGTTCATAGTCCTGCAGCTCGGTGAGTCATGTTTGTATACTACTTGCAGTTGACTTGCTCATCGTGACGTCGCACAGCGTTGTCTATCTGTGAGCGGTGTTGTTCAATGTACTCCGTCATACTCCTGATCCGCGTGCTGCAGACTCTGTCGTATACATGTAGGTGGTCGTTGACCCGAGGATGGTGACAAAGCTAACTGAGTGTATTAGGTTCCAGCAGAACTATGTTACCGTAATGCTGATTAACACCGCCGACGTCGTGAGTGGGAACCTGTTCGACGAGGCTATTATGAATGACTGACACCCGAATCGCACAGTGGCCGATGACCACCACCTTTAGCATCTCCGGCGGGCTCAACATCGTTCTCGCCGCGCTCGGCTACGTGTGGCTGCAGAAGCCATATGCGCGTAAATTGTACGTGTTGACGGCACATGATTCGATATTTTGGTTGATCGTTCAAGCGTGCCTGCTGCAGCCGTGGCAGGACGGCCTTCGTGGATGAGGCCGAGTACTGGACGCTCAAGAGTCTGTTCGCATGTGGGTATGTACTGCGTCCACCTGACGTTGCAATCTACTTATGACGATCATAGAATCCTCTCGCTATACAATGCCGTCGGAGTGACGATCATGGGCCTCAACCTCAGCTGGTTGGCTGTCACCTTCGTCCTGGGAAACCGTACGTCTTGCAATGTATACAGCGAAGTCTGGAGTTATATTGATATTTGTTCAAGTGTACACCCTTAGCGTGCTCCTCAAGCAAGTGTTCCTTTCCCGGCTTACGAGGCTTGTGTAAATCTAACCTGGCCGTGTTTTAGTGTGACTGAACGGCGTCCGGTCGCGCCTATCATGCTGTCCGTATCGCCGGAGCCCCGCTCGGACGTTGCTAGTTCGACCGGTCGCGCTTCCACCGCTACTCTGGCGCCCGACTCGAGCCTGTGGGACGACATCGTCAAGGCTCAGACGATGTACCCGGTGGAGCCTCCTGTGATGACCAGTGTCAAGGTGAGTTACATTCCTTAGCCCGACCTATTGTGCTAAACACATAACGGCAGGATAACGAGAAGGAGAGGTTTGCTCTCGGCTACTATCCCGGCGGATCCGCGGTGAGTGAGAGTAAACGCTTGTTTATGCGATATGTGCTGACTATCATTGAAGGTCTAGCGTGCCCGTTCTTCATGAATCCCCACACGGCAACTGGCAATGGTTCCACGCCCAAGTATCGGTTTGTGAGCAGTGGGACTCGAGTTTGATCCGGACAGGCACCCAGTAAATCATACAAACACTCATCTGGACTACGGAATGCTTGCGCTATGTACCGAACGATGTGCTGAGTTGGCAGAGCAAACAGACAGTCTGTATACGTATGATCGATCCACGTCTCCATGTATCGAGCTATCGCGGTGTGCAGATATCTGGATTTTACGACTCTCAAGGCGTCGACGTGCTGTGTACATCCCGGTGTTTCTCAGATGGTGGATCCCCGTACCCGGCGTGGCGTGTATCCGGACGTCAGTCTCACAGATGGCGGACATTGCGCGCCCCGTGAGTTGAAAGACATCTCCAGCATTTCGTAGCGGCCAGATACAGCCCAAACCATGTCCACTTCCCCAGCACACCCTGGCGGTCAACGGGGAAGAATGAACAGCGAGACCGAGGGAAGTCTTCATTCCATATGAGTATCTGGAACAAGCTCTGAGCGTGCGAAGCCTCGCCCGATTCAGCGAGTTCTACCGTAGAGACCGCATATAGCCTGATTGGGCGATCTCGCAGCATGCAACAACATGAGAGACAGTTGAAGTAGGCACAGATATGCAGAGAAGGTGGCGAGCGGCGCACAATAAAGGGGGGCGAAGGACCTGGCGTCGAGGGAAGACAAGATCGACGCTGTTGCGGGCGGAAGAGCGCGAGAAAGCATGGAAACGAGGACACAGCGTGGACGGTTGGCAGTGACGCCGGTGCGCACCTTGTCTCTTCACTTCACCTTCGTCGCTGTCCCGGCCGTCTGCGACGACGACGGCCCTGCCTTTCGTCCTTCCTTCTGCACGCCCCTCGTTTTCTCATGATCTTCTGTCCGTCTAGCTTCGTCCGATGACCCCTCGCCCTACGCTGGCTCCCAAGTCTCGTCCTTTGTCGGCAATTTTCATCGGGTCTGCTGGTTCAACGCCCCCCAACCTCCCCGACCTGCCTGAACCGCCTAGCCCGAGCACCTCTTCCAACGCTTCTGGCCTGCCCAGTCCGCCCGCCACTAACTCCACGGGCAGCGGAAGCGTCGGCGAAGGCAGCATTAACGCCGGCAGCGTCCGTCACCGCCCGCTCAGTATCAGGTCTTCCTCAGACATGTCTGGCGGCTCTGGCGACCGCTCCTACGGCTACAACAAGAAGAGAGGGTCTACTCTGGACGACGAAGACGAACAAGATGAGAATGAAAACGATGAGGATCACACCGCGCGGCTGTCGGATGATCGGAGGCGCTCCTTCCCCAAAGCTGCCTCCGATAACCAGAGCGCGCTGCAGCGGGTGAAGAACTTGACGCAGAGGAATCGAATGGTATGTGATTCCGAGTCTGCAAATGCGCATATACTCACGGTTTCTGCTATCGATCTTCGCGATGAAACCTGACTCTTGTCCTCGGCTAATGTGCTGCGCGACGGTATTGGACGCAATCCATCATGTGTCGTAACATCGACTTGGTCCTTGTGTGTGTACAATACAGGTCCTAGACAAGCTTTCTTCGATATCTCGCGGCTCTCCTGTTCCCTCCAACCACTCGCGGTCTCCCATTTCTCCTCCTACAGCAGGCTCTTCTTCTTCGTCCAACACATCTTCGTCCCGCGCTCAGGTATTGCAACCTCGTCCTCAATCCGTCTCGAATGGCAGCAACGGGCGACGTCGCGACACCCAACAATCTGGCTCAGAAACCGAGCGTGAAAGTCAGTATAATCACTCGGAATCGTCTGATGGTAGGCCGAGTACACCGCCCCCGCCGCCTTCTGCGTATCCCGAGATTCGCGCCCCAGCATCAGTAAGGCAACGACGTATATCCGCGCCGGCCTCTCCAAACAAGGTCGGCAAAGCTTCTCGCGACAGAGACCGTGCACCATCTCCGGGACCCTCAAGGACGTTTCGGAAGCGAGTGTCCACCGCGCTCTCTGTGGACGAGGGATATGAGCAGTATCGTTCAGATGACGAAGATGTCACGGCAGCCGCGCTCGCTGCAGTGGCATCGTCTCGGAGAAGTCCAAATAACGGGAGCGCTAAGAAGGGCAGACAGCCCTTGCCTAGAGAGTTCATGGAGAGGAAGAACTCGGATGAGAAGGTATGCCTATTTAAAAACGGTGTAGAGCTCATGGCGAATCAAACCTCGTTTCTCTCATAGCCTCTCATCGAGCCTGCAACTCCTCATCGACACTCTGCTCGTAACGAGCTTGGACGGGCTTCCCCCTCCCCCCGGAAGAACAGAGTCGTAGCGTCTGACCCGCCAGCTTCACCTCGGCGACTTGGACAGGCGAGGTACTCGACGGTGCGCGAGCTCACGCGCAAACACCAGACTCGATGGATGTCGGAAGACCTTTCCTCTCCCTCCAGGGACGCGGTCGACGACTCTTACGATGGCGATGGCATGGGCCGACGCCAGGGCCACCGAACCGGAAGCTCCGAAGGCCTGTTAGGGGCCGCTGGAGGGCGGAGCTTGATCGGGGAGGGACTGCGGGCGGCTGGTCTCGCGAAAAGGAGGGATGAAGACGTGTTCACCTATACGCATGGTGAAATCCAAGCCATCCCACCACGTCGAACACGTTCCACCGGTAACTCCTCGGTCATTGCAGATGGTCAAGGAAACGGGTCGCCAGAGCAGCAAACCCGAGACAACACAAGCAGATGGGTGGAAGAGGGTGCTGGGCCTCCGCGGGATCCGAAGACCCCCCTCAACGGCACCTACAGGTTCACTGATCGCAGGCCCCAGAGCGGGATGGCGGCTCGTCCCGGCACTTCTATGGCTGCACTGCATCACGACGCTCGCGAGCAGGCTCCTCCACGGACTGCTCCTCCAGCCTTGCGTTCGTACAAGTCGACTTACGCCCTTCCGAACAGGCTGGTCGACAACTTGCAGGATCAGTCAAACCACGAACGCGCTTCGTCATCGCCGTTCTCCTCCCACAGGCCGCTTACCGCACAAGGCGGTGCGCGAGACAGCAACGCAGAGCATCGGCGACTCATGCTCGAGTCCTTGTCGATGTTTGAGTCTCAACTGTCCCGCCTACCTCCGATGGGCCAAACCTCCACTACTACCATTCCAGAAATCTTCCAGAGCGCTCAACACTTGGTGCACGCGTTGGACAAACTCAACGGCATGCTGAAGGAGGGCACCAACCGGGCGCTTGAGTCGCAGATAGACGCGGAAGTCTCCGATTACAAGGACGGGGTCGACCTTGTGGAGCTGTGGCAGGAGGTGGGCTCGGATCACCGCGAGAACCTCCGTGTTAGCGACGAGGTCGTGCGCAATATGACTGGCTTCCTCTTGGGCGTTGGGAAGATTCTCCGAGATGCTACCTCATACGGTGGCCAGCAGCATCTCCGGACGATGAGCCTTGACGAGGAGGTCGTGCGTAGGGGTACACCAGACGTCCCGACCAGCGGCGGCCGTGACTCTGACGGTCGCCGCAGTCGGGAGATGAGACGGAGCTGGGAGCCCGGCAAGGAGACCAACAGGCTCCTAACACGGTTGTCCAGCTTGGAGAGGAATGGCACCACGAGGTCTCGGCCGGGGTCCGCGATGAACCTAATGCGGGGCTCCGCTACGTCCAGTAGCGAAGGACGTAGCAGCAGCGACGCAGCGAACGACGGCACCCCGGCCACGATGCGTCAATCCGCGCCCATCTCCACCGCAACCTCCGCCGCACGACGTCTGTATGCCCCGAGGGACCGAGGGGAAGTCGCAGCACCTCTCGTGACGTCGCTGGGCTCGGAGGAGTACCTCGGCGACTACGAGCCCTCCCCGACACCTGTCTCCCGACAAGCGCATGTCGTGCTGCCAGAGCGTCGTCTACCCCCCCTTTCCGTCGCGCCGACCCTGTCTACCGTGCCATCGGAGTCGCTGCTGACGCGCAGCAGCACGGGCTCATCGGACAAGACGAGCAGACGCAAGATCTCGTCCAGTTCGATCGTCACCGTCCGCGCCGAGCCCTCCACATTCGTCCCCATCATCAAGCCCTCCAACCCGACCACCGCCCTCACCACCCACACGGTCTCCGCCTCGCCAGAGACCAACCGAACGCCCTTCCCCATGTTGCGGAGTGACTCAAGCAGCTCGATGCGGAAGAACGGTGTCACGTTCTCCCGCCCCGCGACGATGTCCGTGTCGTCCGCGCTGAGCGGCCTTCAGCAGCAACATGAACGGGGTGCGAGAAGCCGCACCACATCAAACACCTCTTCCGTTGCTGACAACCAAACCGTAGTACTCGCGCCCCCTCTAGCCATCTCTTCCTCCACCTCCGGATCCGAGTCGGAGAGGGAGACGCGGTGGAAGACTCTGAGCTCGCGCCCCCGTGTCTCCCTCGACAGCAACCGCAGCGGGGACAGCCCGATCGATGGCCCCGACCGAAGCATGGCTACTGTATCGTTTTCCGCCGCCCGCAAAGAACGCCGCAGAACTATCACCGAGATATTCCAGAGATAGGCGTTTTCATGTCTTCTTTTGGGTACGTTCATCCGCTCGTTTTGCTATGGTGGAGCCTATCTGACCAACCGTCCAACAGACTGTAGATCAGACCGTACTGCCAGTGTGCCTTCGTCCCGCCCGCCGCGCCCCATTGGACCGGCTTTCCTCCCCTTTACTGCCCCCACACCACCGGACAGTCCGTAGTCTTTCTCTTCGCGTTCATTCTTGGCCCCACGCCCGGCTGCCGCACGCACGCCGAGGGGGCGCGTGTCCGTCGTCTCCGCCGCGCTCGCCCCTGTTCCTCTCTGTTCCGATATCTGTGTCTCTCTCACTCTCTTCCTCTCTCTCACCTCTGTATCCCTCCCGAAGACGCACGTATGTTTATGGGCTTCATGCACGATGACGAGTCGCCCCAAAGTACCCCTTGCTAATTAACTATAGCAATGTAATGGGATGATGTTCAAACGACCTAACACACACGCCCTTGTCGGCTTGCAGCGTTGCCGCCTTCTGACTTCCATCTGCTGTTCAAGAGGCTTATCCCCGGGCCGTGGGTACGGTCGACGCCGACGACGCCGCACGCATAGGTGAGTGATTAACTTCTCATTGGATCTTCAGGTACTGAGATTTACCCCCTGGGGCTAGCCAGGCCTGCCGGGCCTTTTGCTGTAGCCCCGATGTACGCAGAAGGCATTGCATTAACGACGCCTCAAACGTCAGTCCGAGCCTGCTTGCTCGACGAAGTCGCTCTGTTCGACTGGGCCATCAACGTACGCGAGAAAGCTCGTCGCCCGTTCAAACGTCAACGCCGCAATCAGGGAACGTCGCGCAAGCGTCCGGTCCCGCCGTCTCATGCTTTACGAGATCCGGAGAGTACGCCCGCGAGGCGAGTGAGAAGCCTTGCCAAATAACCTACTTCGACGCTTGCGCACCTGGTCAGACCTGGTCCCGCGAAGCACTCCGCCAGCCGCATCGGGCGAGCGTCCCGGTGAGGTACCGAGTGGATGCGCTCGCCCCCGAGATGCCCTGCGTCCACACCGCCCGACCGCGTCTGCTTGACGTGGTCACTACTCAACTTGTACGTCGTATCACAGAGGTCATGGAAGGCGGCGAGTCTGAATGGTTGAGGGTGTCCGATAGAGCCGCCCGCTCCACTCTTCTACCAAACGGCCAGCGTGCTGCGCCCCGCGCATTTTCGCATCTGAATGGCTTTTGACTCCCCGATGCCTGCCATGCGCTCTATCGTCGCGCCGATGTGTGCTTACGGAGCCTTTTGTGAAGTACCGGTTGCTGGCAACGGCCGACACGCTCGCACACTGCTCGCACGCACGGTCAGTTAGTGCATGGCCTCACGCTCGGGGGCTGTAGGAACCCGGGAACGGGCGCGTGAGTTCACAGGTGCGCAGTGTTCAGGAATCTATAGAAAATTCACCCTCCTGGTACTAGTTGAGGTGCGCGCGTATCGCCACATACGGGCGTAGTCGAACCAGGCCGTTCAGTAGACGGTATGCATCCGCGTTCTTGTATGAAGCGAGACAGCCCGGACGCACGCGTCCCGACATGTACACCTAATGGACGGCCTGTGTCCGACTTCAGGCATGCATCTCCGGCGCTGGCCGCCATGAACCTGGGTTGCAAATTAGCGATGGGGTTCCCAGCAGTACCCAGGGTGTCCGAATGGGAGCACGAGGGCCGCCCGGGGCGACCGCGAGGTCTTGCGCAGAAGGCGTAGAAACGTCGCGATGGCGCAACACGACACATCGCTACACATTGCCGCGCGCACGACGGCATCAGGGCTGCCAGATGCGCATCAGCGTACCTCAGCGTACGCGGTTAATGACCATGACGTCGTCGAAAGGCAGGCGCGCTGCCCCGCATCGACGCGCACGCATCCCACGCGCCCTGCTGCTTTCCCACTTTCATCCATCATTCCCAGCTGTTCGGTGTGCAAGCTTCGGACGCACCTTCTTGGCTCTCGCGCGCTCGCATTGAAGATTCAGAAGCTTGCGTTTGCCGGCCACGACGCTCGTCGATTTTGTATGGTCCGCGGGCAGTTCCGCACACCTGCCGACCGTCGGCCTCGAGCGTGTGCCAGCAGAACAACCTGGGCTGTATCGTACGCCCAGCTCGTAAGTACCCGGTGAAAGCAGCTGAAGGCCTGTGAAAGACGGTGCGGCAGTCAAAGTCAGGAACAAGGCGATCGCAACGGGCAGTATCTGAGCAGTATCTCGGATAGCGTGCTCGGGGAGGCGTGCTTAATCTGGGAGAACGGTGCAGCCCGTGTCGGGAGTGGAATAACGTCGGCTCGGCGCGTGGGTCACGCTCGCGTGGAGATGTACTGAAGATCACGACTCCAGCTGCGTCTGCGCTCGAAGCCCGGCCGAGGGACTGGACATATTTGCGCTCCTCCCAGCCGATCGCCCTTCGCGCCTGCTCTCCTCCCACCACACCCGCGCCCCTCGCGCCCCGTTCCCTCCGTCGCCAGCGCGCGCCGCGCGACCCCACACTCCTTTATACCCCACTATCCCTACTGGAGCAGCAGCCAGCGCCCCGCGCTAAGCGCACCCGACGCCTGCAAACATGCACGCTGCAGCCGCCCGCGCCACCATGCAGCACCGGCACAGGCGTGTCGGCGAGCTCGAAGAGCGCGCCTTAATAAACCTACCCTTCCCGATTCCCTCCATTCCCATCCTCGACCCCATATTAAAACCGCTCGCACCGATCCTCACGCCCCTCATCGATGGCACTCACCCGACGACGAGCACGACGTCTACGCAGCACACGACAAGCACGACCGCGACGCAGGTCGCCTCCCCCACCACCAGCCCCACAACACAAGCCTCCAGTCCCACGAGCACCTCTGCAAGCAGCGGTGGCAGCAACTCCTCAGGTAACAGCGGGAGTAACTCCTCAGGCAGCAGTGGAAGCGATACCTCGGGAAATAGCGGAAGCAGTCAGAGCAGCGGCAGCAACGACGGAAGCGGCACCAGCAACGACAGCGGCAGCTCAAATGGCAACAGCGGGGGCGGCTCTAGCGGCAACTCCGGCTCAGCCAGCTCTGGCACCGCCGTCGCCGGCGGAGCGTCGAACGCCTCAGGAGCAGCCTCGGGTGCGGCGGCAGGTGCATCCGGTACTGCACTTTCCATCCCTGGCGCGCTCGTGGCGAACCCTTCTTCTGCTGCACAAGGCTCGGACGCCGCGACCGGCTCTAGCGGGTCTGCCGCGACCACTGGGCCCATCGTGAACGCCAACGGCGCGTTCGTCTCTGGCACGACCATCATCGGGGGCACGACCTACATCGGTACCAATACGGCTACCGCGACGGGCTCTGATAGAGCAGGTGCGACAGCGGGCGCAAAGGCCGGATCGCCCACCGGGTCAGATTCAGGCTCTACCTCAAGCACCACCCAGTCTGATCCGTCAAACCCGTCTGCCACGGGGGACGCAGCTGTCCATCATGGATTGTCTACAGGCATCATTGTTGCCATCTGTGTCATTGTCGGTGTCCTCTTCCTCCTCTTCCTCGCTTTCTGCTGCAGACGGCGCGCCGTTGCGAAGCGTCTCCGCCGCCGCAAGACGTGGTTCAACGCTGGCGCGTATGGCGGCGCGGCTGCCACCGAGGAGTACAAGGACGGCGCAACAAGGTCCGCGCGGAGCAGCTTCGCGACGCACTTCGACCGTGGGGATGTGATCACGCCTGCCCCGCAGATCGACCTCTCGGTGCCCACGGACGAGATGTCGCAGGTGTGGCCGAGCAACATGAGCGGGTCCATCATGGTTCCCGCCGCCTCCCGCACGACCGAGTCACACCCCAGCCCGACCATCAGAGCAGCCCCGGACCGCACGAGCCTGAACTCGCTCTCGTCGGCGGGCAGCCGTCCGCCCTCACAAACGTCGCAGTACCTCGCCGCGCCAGATGCGGCCGCGACGCAGGGATCGCCGTTCGGCGTCGACTTCCCGTCCCCGTTCTCCGTCCGCCCCTTCTCGCCCTCCGAGACGTTCTCCTTCCCTCGCCCGCCACAGGACGACGCCCGCAGTCGCGCCTCCGGCATGATGACCGGCTCGGTCGTCAGCGGCTCGATCTCCAGCGCCGCCTTCTTCACCGCCGAGGACGCGCCTGAGCCCGAGCCTGCCGAGAACCCCTTCCTCGACTTCACCGAGGTGCGCCCGGCGTCTGCCGAGCACTCGTTCTCGGCGGAGAGCGTCGCGTCCTCGGTGCACTTCGCAGCGACGGAGACGATACGTCGGCCGTTCGTGCCAACGATGGACGACGAGATGGCGGTCGTGCCCGGGCAGGATGTGCGCATCCTCGCGCGCTTCGACGACGGCTGGGCACACGCGGAGCTGCTCGAGAACGGCACGCGCGGGCTCATCCCGATTGACACGCTCCGACCAGTCGAGGAGGCACTACCCGCGTTCCTTGCGAAGAAGCGGCTCAGCAGCTATGGCGCGCGGCGCGCGAGTGCGTTCAGCGGGGCGTCCGTCGGAAAGGCGATGTAGACATGCGGAGTGCCCATGCGCCCGCTCACGCTTACGCCCCCGTATGACCTCTCCCCATCATCACTGCCGACTGTCGAGCGTGTTGTTTGATTCGGTGAGTCGTTATGCTCTCAAAACCACGGGACCGCGATGCTGATCATGACGCTCAGCCGCACTGGACTGTCCCATACATGCTGTGCCGCGTGCCTTGCACATCTGTGTTTATCCGTCTGGTTGTACGTCTGTTGTCCTCCTGGGTGTTTGTGTGTTTGTTTGTTACACTACGCTATCCCTTCGTCTCCCTGGCCGTCGCGGATCCCCGACATCCCCCTCCCCTTCCCCCTTGTATGGCCTCGCCGGCCGATAGGCATCATCTATCCCCTCACACCCACCCACCACCGCGGCCTCGACTGTGGACCTAACCCGACTGCAGCACCACAGCGCTCTGTCTATACTTGCTCCTTCATACCCTTAAACCGTTCACACTACTGTACATGTTTTGCGTGCCTTTGCTCTTCCTGCTTTCTGTTTTCGCCGGCGCCCTCCCCGCTGCTGCGGACCGCACAGGGCGCACCACTGTCCATACTCATTCCCCTTCCTACTACTTCCTTGCTGTTCTACCCCTTCCAGCCACTTCCGTCTTCGCCGCTGCGTCGCCGCCCGCGTGCGCACCACCCGCACGCGATGGCTCGTGCAACCCATTACCGACCATCTTCCGCTTTCGTTCCGGTTCGCATAGAAAAGGCTCCTGGGAACTGGGTCCGCGACGTCGGACAATACGAGACGGGCTGTATATACCCCTGCGTTTATTTCGCTCGCGTGGCTGCAGTGGCCGCGGTCTTCCTGGGCCCTGGATGTCTGTCGATACGTACGCGTGGCGCCACCGTTGCCGTCGTGGTGGTGGCGTATTACTGTCCGTATCCGTCCGTATATACCGTACATATGTACCCCCCAATGTAGCATTGCTCCTGTTATTCATCCGAGACCGTGTTCACACCAGACTTCGCAAGAACTGCCCGGAATTCACAAGCATTGGCATTGAGAATCGAGATTGAAATTTGAGAAGTCGAATACTGATCGTACATGCGCCGTGCAGTACACACGCCCCCGTAACCACGTCCGTCGGCACACCCCGCATTCGCAACACATTCACTGGCAACTATTCGAAGTCAAGGCTCGGGGAAAAAGTGAGAGAGATGTCTGCCCCATATACTACTCCAATTCCGGCACGGTCCTCGCCACGGCAGGAGTCCCACGTGGGGCTCGTCAGATACCACTCGACGAAGCGTTGCTCTCGCCCCCGACCGGACGGGTCGAGCGGGAGCCGCGCGGGCGGACGCTTGCGCGCCCGCCCAGCACGACTCACCGCGGGCCTGGCCACCGACCCACAGGAAGAAGTGCACGCTTGACGCGGCAGCCTGTGGGGGTGACTGGCTGGGGGCTGTCGACAGCGCAGTGCTGAAGACCGACATATAAACATAGAAGAGAAAAAAAGTCACCGTCGAGGCGCACAGAGCACTTCATACTCAGCGCCCCGATCCTGATTGATGCTTGCAAGCTCCGGGCTGCTGGGCCTGGCTACAGGGGAAAAGGCGCACTTGCATATGCATTAGCGCGTATCGGTACAAGCCGCGCACGCGCGCAGGGAGCGCGCGCCGCGGTACACAACAGGCGGCGGCGGGGAATTAGGCGGTAGCTAGCGTAATGAGCCAAGAACACACAACAAACAGCGAAAGCAGAAAACGTAGCAGAGAGCACGGGTGGCGGGCGGCGTTCGGGATGTGGGGGAGGCGGGGAACCAGAGTTGTTGTGCGGCGAGCGGTATTCAATGGGCAGTACGGGTTTGTATGGGGACGGGTGTATGTGTAGGAGGACTGGAAGGCGAATGTTCGTGTTGCGGTCTTGCAACTAGACTTCGGATGGAACCAGGACGGGTGGGAGCAGGCGTGGAGCGATCGTAGGGACGCGGCCAGGGGGTCACCGCTCTCCGGGGTGGCCGTTGCGCCTGCCGTTTCCGTTCGCGTACGCATACTCCTGGCTGACACTCGCCTCGCTCAGCGGCGGAGACGACGCAATAGGAGGGGCGGGATATGCGTGCATGATGCTCGCGAAGGTCGCTGGGACAGGCGGTGGTGGCGTCCCCTGACGGTATCCGACAGGTTCCCCGCCGTTCGACATACCGCTGCCCGGGCCCGCAGGGACCCCGTGCGAGCCGTATGGTGAGCGATGACCGTGCGGCGACGCGACATGGCCAGGTGGAAGGTGGTGCTGGGGCGGGGAGAAGTGGTCGTCCCGGTCGCGCTCGCGGTGCATGATGGGCGAACGCGACGCGGTGCGCGAGTGCGTGGGGGAGTCAACGCGCATGGGCGTGCCCCCGGGCGGCGGGTTCGCGTAGTCGTCGTACCCGGCGTTGCTCGCGCGAGAGCCCCGGCGCGTGCGCGGCCCGTTCTCCGGAGGAGCGTTCGGGTACTCCTGGTGGAATGTGATGTTCTTCATGGGGGCATTGGTCTGCGGAGGCGGGGCGTTGCGCGCGCGGAGGGACGGGTCTTCGATGATCATCAGGTCCGCACCGCCGCGCGACCGGGAGCTGCTTGAACGGACAGAGACGGCGGGCACGGGGATCGGCTCGGGTTCGGGCTCACCCCGCTCGTTGAGGTACCCGCCGTGCCCGTTCTCGCCATTCAGGGCGCCGTTCCCAAGGGCAGGGTCATCGTGCTCGTCGGGGAGCGCAGGAATCACCGCTGCATGGCGCCCGCCAAGTGGCCTGTAAGAGAGGAAAGGCGTACCATAAGCGATCAGGTCTTACGCGTAGCCCGGAGGGCGAGAGCGTGTGGAAAGCGCTCTGTAGATAATACGCGGAAGACGCTTACCCTCCTTCTACGAAGTGTTGCCATACGTAGTCCTTGAGCTTGTCCGCGCCGGCTAGTTCCTGTATGAGATGCTTGATCGTGTTCTGGCCCAATCCGAAGAAGTCGGGCCCAGAGACGGAGTTCGAGTGCGCGCGGTTGCGGATGTGGTTGGCTGCGCGGACGATGACGGACCACGCCCCTGTCGCAGTGCCAGCGAAGATGGGCTTGTCTGTAAGGTCAGACGCGGTGATCTGGAACTTGGGGCCGTCCCCGCCGTCGAGGATCTTGCAGTGGTAAACCACCTCTTGGTTCGGATCGATCGTCGAGAAGTAACGCCTAGACCCCGACGTCAATGTTATTCATTCCGTCGCGATCCCGTGCACCTGGCGCACGCGTCCCAGACACGTACCTCGTCACTTCGTACCCAACCGGGAAAATGTACCGCTCCGTATGGAAGTGCTCGCGCATGCACACCGAGCCAAGGTTGATGACGGTCATGATGCCAACGTTAAGGGGTAGAATGGGCCTCCGGTGCTTGTCACGTGGGACCATGGGGATACTGAAGCTTTTGGTGATGACTGTATGCGCCTTCAGCCGCTTTGGTTTCGTTTGTCGCTGTGCTTCTGAGGGTCGGGTGGAGGAGGTCCGCATGGTGGTTTGCATATGTGCTTGGGAAGGCGGCGCGCCGTGTTGGTATGAGGGCGACATGGGTCCGTGATGCACGCCAGGCATGTAGTCATCCTGCGGTGACAAGACCGGCGATAGAGACTCGGAACGGTGACGAATGTGTTGAGACCCACCGGAGAGTTGAGCTCCAGGATGGGGCAGAGACGCAGATGACACTTCACCTCCGGGCGGTGCAGGCGGCTTGAGACGCAGTCGAGTTCCCGTGCTTGACACCAGGATCGGTGGCGACGCTGTGGGATTCCCATGAGGGCCGGATGGGGACTGCCCCGGGATGGGTGCTGGTGCGAATGTGAGAGGGGCGCCCATGTCTTTGCCCTTTTGCGGGCCCCGCGCTTTACGGCTCGAGCGTTTTGCTTCTCGGGCATCCTCTTCCTGCCGCTCTCGCTCTTGGAGCTCTTGTTGCCGTCGTGCTGCAGGCCCGATGTGACGCGAAAGGATGTGGGGGTCGATCTCAGGGTCCTCCCGTTCGAGCTCTTCTATCGCTTGGTGGAGGTTTGCGATGAACACTTTCTGAGTTCTGTCGTTCATGAGGCTGCGAGGGAATGCTGAGAAAGGGAGCGCTGCGGCTTGTGAGCCAGGGTTGGCGTGGGGGTTGACCTCCAGCTCTGTGATGCGGTCGAGAAGTAGACTGGCGAGAACATGAGGAATTTGAGGCGTAGGGTCGGGATGGATGTGCGACATACGCTCGTTCTGCTCGCCATTTGACATTCCGTTCACCTGAGCTTCGTAGTTGTATTGCAGTCTCCTTGTGTTTCTGCGAGAGGTTGCCATGTCATACGAAGCGCGTAGAATTGATCGGCGGCCATAGTCAGCGCAAAGACAGCGAAGAGCAAACCGAAGCAGAGGGCAAAACGCGAAAAAGAGGGACGATTGCTCACCTCCTCAAGCTCAAAGTATTTCCGCTTCAATCTCCTATATTTCTCGGCGAAGTCGGCGTCCTTCGCCTTTTGCTGGGAGCCCGACTGCGCAACCTGAGCAGGGACGGGGGGCGGACCCATGACGGTGTCGTGCTGGGGAGGGCCCATGGGAGTCCGCACGGAATGGCTCATGAAGGAGCGGCGGGAGGAGGGCGGGGGGGAGTGATGGGAGGCAGGGGAGAGAAGCTGAGACTGGGGTCTTGGACTATATAGGTGGTGGCCAGGGGAAGCGGCCAGCTGTTTGGTCCGATCCCACATTTCGTCTCGACGCACCGCGTTCCACTTCAGGATCACGCCGTTCGGACGCACTCGGACGTTCTGCACACACGCATTGCTCTCGGCTGCTACTAATACATGGTGGGTACACAAACGGGGATTCCGCCCGCGCGCTGAGCGCCAGGGACAAGGACGATGGGGAGGCGATACGGGGCGTTGAATGGCGGAAATGGAGACGGGACAGCGGCCGTTCTGGGCGGCGTGGCGTTGATTGACTTGTTTGGGCACTCCAGACGCCCAAACCTTCTTCCCACTCATCCAGGACCCCGGAACCCCTCTGCGCCTCCTCTTAGCCTAAGCCACGCCTGCCGACAAGGTTGAATCATACACGCAGCGCGTGCTCCCCGTCCCCGGCATCTCCGTCCGGCCTATCGTCGAGCGCAGACGCTGCATCTCACCGTCTCCCTCCGCCCTTCCTTCCGCACGATCCACCATCTGTCAACCACTCCTGCCGCCGGCGTTGCTACTCCTCCCGAACCGTGCCTGTGCGACATCGCGCGCAGCCGGCCCAAGATGGGCATCCCTCGTGAGCACGAACACGTCCCCCGCACTCCAATCTCGTCATGCGCCGCGCGTGGCGCGCACCGCCCAGCCGTGCTTTCCGCCACCAGATCCACCAACGACCGCACGGGGCCCTGGCACACGCGGCCGAGAGCGCAGCCCACGACTGGCTGAGCGGTTTGACTCTACTCAACGCCGGCCATCGATCCCGCCCTGTCCGCTTTCGGCGATGCACTTGCCATATATGGCTACCTTCGTCCTTCGTCCTGACCTCGTGCCTGGCGGCTCCCGCAGTCCTCAATATCACGCCCCTCGCCAGCAAGGGCGCAGCAACCGGTCCCCGACGCTCGAAAACACTCCGAGCTCTCCCAACATCCTCGTTGTGGTCGGCAGTGTGCCCCATCCTTCGACGACGCCTCGTGGCTTGCTTCGTCACGTAAAAACCATTAGAGAAGCCGTTGTGGCTGAGAAACGTCCACGCGACCTCGGAGGTCTGGAGAGTTCCGTATGTGAGTGGCTGATGAAGGTTCTCACCCCAAACGAAATATACCTAACGCGGTAAATGTTCGCCTCCAGATCCGCTCCTCCAGCGTAATGAATGACATCCGCACAAGAATCGAGAACCTCCTCTCCGCCACTCATTGCAGAGACATGAAGCAGCGTCGGACGCAAATTGTCTTCCTGTGCGCTCCGGCAAATACACTTCGCATACCAGTGCATGCACACACTTACAGTTGCGCCATCTCCGGATCCGGGAGCAAAACATCGTGCCGAGCGTTCGCAGTTCCAGCATGGTCCATCACCAACATGCGTTCGCCCACGCCTCCCGCCGCGACACTCAAAGCTCGCCACGCCCCTCTCTAATCTATGGGCGCGGGCGCACGAGCCTGCACACCCGGCGCTGGCCGCCCCTGGCCCCTTCCTCCCCCCTGGGACCGCCCCTGCTGCTGTCTATCGGGCGTGCAGTGCTTCCCACCGCCGTTCCTTCCATCCAGTCGTGGCCAACGCTAATGCCAACCGTCTGCGACGTCCGATCCGCTGAGGCGTCGCCGGCGCCCCATCTCCACCCTCGAAGGGAGGGGCAGGATCAGCGCACGCATCCTCCGAGCATACTCGGACGCCCCCCAGTGACGCCACGCATGCTCTGGGCCAGGTGAGCACCGGGAGTACTGGAAGGGTGCGGAATAGGGCGTAGAGTTGCTGATCTGCAGAGCCCTCCTGAGCGGCGATGTCGTCAGCCTTCGGTGACAGGCCCGCACTTGGCGGCAGACGAGGCCTTCTCTTCTTCCCACCTTGATACGCACGACGATTGTGGCAACGCCTCTGCACCCGAGAACGCTGCGGTATGTCTGTCTTCACGTCTCCACGCCTTCTTCATTGCATTCCTTACCACTTTGAACTAGACTATAGGACGATATTGAGCGCTGGGTACGTCGGACGCATGCAACGCATGCGATCAGGCCACCTCACGGTGATATCAGAGCGATGTGCTGGAAACGCTGCCATCGAAGGAGCGCTGCACGGGGCGACGAGCGTGGAGACAGAACGCGCGCAAAATTAGCACCGCGGCTGCTTCCCTGGGCACCCAGAACTGCGCGCGTGGGAAGCGAAGCCGGGCGCGGCTGCAAAGAAGTGCGCCGAGGATGACTGCGCAGGGGCGGACGATCTATGTGCTTTTCGCATTCCAGCGCGCCCGAGTCATGGGTTTCTACTGGTTGCAGTCTTTGTGTGTAAGTGCAAGGTGGTGGATGGTGTTGCGTACTGAGAGGCTTGCTGAGGTATCGGCGGGAAGCCTTCGCGATCTAGCTCGAGCTCTAGTCTACGTGAGCGGAGATAGATAGAACCAGAACGCATCACCATCGGGAACGTCCAATGCCTTCTTAGCGATTCGAGCATGGCCTGATCAGGAACACCTCCGACGAGGTGGCAGGTGGCATTTATAGCGCCGGTCGTCTTCACCCGCCCGCCGAACCTGGCGTCTTCGGATATGTCCAGACTACTGCTGCTTCCTGCTGCCGTCCCAGGGCACGAACAAGCCGCGGCCGCCCGCTATTGCGCGACATACTGAACAGGGAGGACGAGCCTGCGAACGTGACCCCTGCAGATTCTGTCAGTGTTTGCGTCTGCGATGACATCAAGCTTTGGGGAAACGTACCGTTCTCAGTCCCAGTCCGATTGCAGATGACCACCAGGAGTTCTTCGCTAGGCTGTCTGCCTGGCTCCTCCCCTGTGCTATTCGAGTCGTCGGAGTCCTGGTCTTCTTCGTCCGAATCGGGCCAACCCTCTGCAACAACCTTCCCCCACAGCGGTCTCAAGCGCAACGCCCAGTAGTTGATCGTCCGCCAGTCCTTCTCCTCCTCCGGCGCCTCCTTCGAGTCAAGCCACGCATTCAGCAGCACAAGCACGCGCGTGCGCTGCGCGACGCAGTACTCCGCGATCTCGTACGGGCCCGTGTCGAGCCCGGCCCACTCGGCGGGCGGCTGCACGTTGAGGTCCATGCAGATCCCCAGCGAGAGCGTCGTGAGCGGCGGCGGGAGGTGGTACGTCACGAAGCCGGTGCCTAGGAATGGATTAGCGTTGTGTTAGGGGGGAGGATGGGAATGCCGAGGATTAGTTTCTAGGGTCGTCGGCCCGCTGTTCGCAGAATAGGCAATGATAGAAACCGGATCGTATCGTCTGCCCTGTATGTTTTCCTGAACAGGTGCAGGCGCAGGATCGTCGACGGGCTGTGGCATCTCACGCCTTCACGCCATCATGGCGTATGTGGCCTTCTCGCCCGGCTTCCGTGGCAGCCAATAGACTGCCCTTCAACCTTGTTTCCGCGGAACACGACGGAACGCTGACAGTGGTGCAACTTACCTGGTTTCGCCCATGTCATGTCCGTATCGTACAGGTTCGTCTTGCGGTATTCGCCAACGAATTTTCCGTCCGGACCGTAGAGCGCGGCTGCATTCGCGCCGACGCGCTTGATCGCCCGTCCGTCCGAGAGCTCCGCATGCTCGACTTCATGAGGGGGCAGTCGCTCCGGGTATCCCGCGACGACATGACAATGCAGCCGGGCGGCGAGTTCCGCGCAGAAGCGCGATGTGGGCCCCGTGCGCGGCTCCTCCAAGTAGGGGGAAATGGCGTCTGCGTCAGGGAAGACGTATCCTGTTGGAAAGCAGTCAGCTGGCAAAGTCCGAGTTCAGACATTCGGGAAGGGGGTCGGGACAAAGCTAGGGCCGTGCGGAGTTGTTCGTAGCGGGTTCACATCCAGAAGAGTGGAGATATCGTTCTTCTTGGAGAGGTCAGTATGTACACGGGCTTTCGTAAACGCGTGGAGCTGCTTCAAAGCCCGCGAGTCCGCCGCCGGGTCGATGCGAGGGCGTACAATTTGTGCGTTCCGATACAGCACACCTCATGTGGGAGGTTGCGCGGAGCGTGGCTACCGTGAAACGCTTATTAGCATGGCAAACGTTGTTCTGTTTTCTTTGTTTACTGAAAGGGTCAATTTGATAGAGGTGATGCCAGATGCCTGAGGGCCTGAAGCAAAACTTTCCTGAAGGATCACTGAATTTAGGTAAAGGTCTTCGGCGGGCGCAAGCGCAGCGAGCTCCAACGAAAACGCCATGTATACATGCTGGGATGCAAGGGATATTGGAGCAGGTTGCGCTTGCGCCATAAAGAATGACATGCTAACGTATGTCTGTACAGCTATGAGACTCGAGAGAGGGCTTAGCATCGATGCCCGAAACTTATCTCTGTCCATCGGAGGGACGTGCAAAGTCTCCTGAATACCGGTGCTGTCGATGTCTATACCCAATCTGCCACCCTTTACAGAGCATTTGCTGATACGATGGTGGCGTACCTGTGAATATCATCTCTGGCAGACAGACGAGGTCGACCGTATTTGGTCTAAGTCTACGGAGCATGCGCACACGTTTGTCTGTTTCAGCGCGGCAAGGAGCGATGCAGTGGAACATACTGTTCGCATAGCGACTGAGCCCTGCGGATATTGTCCTGTACTTGTCCGATCTGTGGTCGCGGATCGATACAGGGATGCGCAGAGCAGTAGATGGAAGTACCTTGGGCGTAAACTGGATTACTGCGATGCGCATGGAAGCGCGCCGAAGAGTAGAGTAGGATCGGTAGAGTGCACGAACGAGGTTGAGCCCCGTGGTGTGTTGTTTGTATTGGCTGTACCTGGACGGGGTAAAGGTGTCGAAGGCGGGGTAAGAACAGTTGTCGTCATTCCATTAACGGAACGGCCTGGGCGTCTCTGCGGCGGGAGAGCGCGGGGTCCAATCGGAGCGCGCGCATGAGAGGGGAATGTGAGACTCCGCCAGGCTCCGCTTGCCGGGAGATCGATGTTTCCACGGCCGACGATGCAGCTGATTAGAGGCGCGGGCGTCTGCGAGGTCCGTCCAGTCGACGGAGAGGGTCCTCCTCCTCGTCCTGCTCGCTCTCCACACTCGCCACCCGGTCTCTGTTCCCACCCTCGAGGTTTGTCCGCCCTGCCCCGCCCGCCCACCCCCTTCTTCCGGGGAACCGCTCGCGCTGATCGCTGTTCGCCCGGTCGCCGCTGGTACACAACATTGCCCTCTGCGTAGAGGTAAGCATTTGTCATAGCCTCCATGCCGACACAGCAGATGTGTGCTAAACTAGCTCCCCTCTGATGACTGCGCCCGACAGATTCAGACAGCCGTGTAAAGCCTCCATCTGCACGACCCTACGCTCCCCCGTCCGGCTCGCTCAGGGACTCCTCCACGTAGCCGCCGCTGATCATCTCGATTCTCTCGTCTTCTGGCCCGCTCCTCCTCCTAAAGTGCCCGCGAGCCTTCTCCGAGCATGGGCAACACATCCTCTAACCCCAACGCCGCCAACTCTCGCCTCGATTCCCCCTCTCGCAACACCCACTCCCCCATCCGCGGTGGTAGCCCAAATCCCTCCCACACTTCCCACCGGGTTCACCGCTCCCTGCGTCACAAGAAAAGATCCCTCGAGTTGCCCGATCTGGCGTCCCTCACTCTCACTCCTGCGTCCTCCTCCCCCGCTTCCGTCTCCCCACACACAGGCAACAGGCGACCCCGCGCGTCTTCGCCGATCCCCATCCCTTCTGCTGCCAATCCCCCTCCGCAGACATTCAGGCCGCAGAACAACCTCCCCTCGGCCGCGCGTATTGACCGCATGAGAGATGGCCACTCGCGGTACAAGTCATCCCTTAGCGCGTTCAATTCCACCCGCTCTTTCCAGTCGGTGGTGCCGGAGTCTCCCCCACGGAGTGATATACCCCTGAGACCCGAGTTCGTGCCGGAGGTGGTTCACAGCACCATTCCGCTCGCACTCGTGAAGGCGGAGGAAGACTTGCACAAACCCGAGCCGGTGAAGATCAAGATTGTCTGGAAGCAGAGCGGGAGGAAAGTGTACCTCATTCGGGCAGGAGACAACAACTGGCAAAGCAAACAAACCATGGAATTTGAGTGAGTTCTCATCCAGTTGTCCCACACTGTGTCGCTCAACGCAAGGTAGTCCACAAACGGAGTCATTCTATACCTTTGTCAACCTACTCCCCGGCACACATCACTTCAAATTCATCGTCGATGACCAGATTCGACTGACGAATGACTATCCCCGTGCCGTCGACGATCGGGATGGTACCCTTGCCAATTATGTCGCCGTTACGGCCCCGTCAGGGACAGGTTCTCCCAACCAGGCGGCATCCGTGTCTCCAGTCACAACGACCCATCCCTCCAACCCAAATCACCAGAACTCCTTCTGGAGCGATTCGAGTACGACAGCCGGCGGAACAGCAGGAAAGGGAAAGGAGGCGGAATGGACAACGGTTATCCCCCTCGAACTCGTCGCGGCTGCCGCAGAGGAGGAAGCGTACCTGGCACGAGCCGACTCACCAACATCGTCCGCGAGCGGTATCCCCGCGCCAAACATTCCACCGGCACCCGTCCTGCCGCGGCACCTTGACAAACTCATCCTCAACGTGCGCCCCGTTATGGCTGGGCCTGCGCTCGGCGGTGCGCCGTCGACGAGCAGTGAACGAGACAAGCGGCGCAGCGGGCGCGAGAAGGAGCGGTCGCGACGCGAACGGGACCGGGCTCGCGATGGAGACAGTCGCACTCGTCCCGCGAATCTCGGCATGACTTCCGCGGAACTGCAAGCTGCCGCGTTGGAGGAGAGCGCAGGACGCGCGAACGGTGCTCCGCCGCCGTTGAACCTTCCTGTAACGACTGCCTCAGGCACGGACCTCACGGCGGCACTCCTTCCGCTCCAGGCGTCGGGCCCACCCACACCTCCGGCGACCCAGACAAAACCGTGGGACGGCCCAGGGGTGTCGGACGATGCAAGTGTGCTGCCCGTGCCGTCGCACGTTGTGCTGCATCACTTGAGCACAAGCGCGATTCGGAACGGGGTCCTCGCCGTGGCGAACACGACACGTTACAGGAAGAAGGTGAGCACGCTGTCGCCGACTCCGCCTTGGTCGCGGACGTCGTTTGATATAGAACGGGTTCTAACTGCTATGCGCCTCGAGCAGTACATTACGACGATTTACTACAAGCCGACATGACGCTTCTTGCACACACCGCCGCTCCCCCTCCCTAGGCCACTACATGCTGCTGCTTCCGCCCCGGCTCGCCCCGATCCCGCATGCTCTTCATCTATACACAGTCTGTCACTCCTTTCGGCCGCCTACTTAGACCAGCGTGTTCGCGCGCTGCCTCCATCCCGCCCTGACATCTCCGTGCACATCTTGAGTTCACGTCCGTCGCACACATTGCTCCTTGGTTCATAGAGAGGGGCTGCTGCCCCGTGCGCCGCCTTTATGTTGTCCTGTTATCCCATTGTCCCCGCATATGTTCCTTGGCCGTCCGGTGAAGGTCTCCCCCGCTCAGGTCAGTGCGACTTCACAAACCCTGATAACTCAGCGGCTGATCTGGTCCTTTTCCCAGTGGCTTATGCGCGAAAACTATGTACGACACCGAACCCCCAACCCCCCATGCCTTGCGCACCACCCACAACCTCAAGCCACGAGCGCGCAGCCGCGGAGGACACGCGTCTGCCACGAGTAACGAAGAAGCCGAAGCACCCAATGAACTGTATCCGTACATCCCCCCACATACCCCTGTCCTCGGCACTTCACTTCTCAACACCCCCATTCACCTGCCTCCTGCTTCACCGCCCGCGTCCGCTACTGCATCTGGATATCGATATCGACTGCTCGGATCTGTCTGTCCCTGTTTGTGCGCCGTATCATCATAGAGCTTTCGCGTCCATCCGTTCGCGTCCGTCCACTTCGCCGCCTGTCAGCCTGTCTCGGTCTTCCACTTGGTGCGGTGAGCTGTAGTCACGGTCGCGGTTGGACGACGGGGGAGCGGATGGCTTGCCCGGTCCGTCTGGCACGCCGGTATCTACCTCCATCTGGGTTTCTTGAGATGTCACGCCATGCTGTATCGATCCTTCATTTCGTGGGTTCCATTGCTACACTGAGCCCCTCTATTGCCGTTTCTCAAGCTAAGACCTCGCCCGCTCCTTTGCACCTGGCGTAGTTCTGGGGCCTGCGGTCATATGCACCTACACGAGTGAATGGCTGCTGATCGTGATTTACGGAAGGTATCGCGGCGATACCCCTCATGGGTTTCAAGGCTCACTATATACGGGTACTCCTGCGCACTTCCCCGTTGTCAGACTCCATCCGCCAGGTCCCCGTCGGCGTGAGTGGTGAGAGTCATCATCGCGGTAACGTAAAAGCTGGCGCCTCGCTGGGCATGGCTAACCGGTTTCCTGACAGGACATGATTTTGGAGTGACAGGTGCGGGTCTCGCTTGTGCCCTAAACTTCAATCTAGCTAGCTCACCCTGCCCCGCAGCTCGTGCGCAAGCACCTTAAGAAACGGCCATGGCCTGAGATGCGCTCGGGAACACCCCCAGGCCCAGGGCACCATGGACTACGCGCACGCACGCCCAGACCTCAGCTGGGTCCCGCACCCCGTCCACCAACCTCCACCACCTTCGGCGTACCTCCGCATCGTGGTCGTAGAGGCGACGTCCGCGCGCCACCCAAAACCAGGCAGCTCGCGCACCGCGCTGTACATCGTCCCCCTCCTGCCGCCCGCCCCGCTGCAGGTCGGGCAGTACGTCCACCTGCACCTCCTGTGCTCGACGACCCCGGACGGCGGCGCGCCGCCGAACATGGACAGGGCGGTCGCGGTGCCGCTGCCCGTCGCGGGGCGGCTGGAGGGCGAGCGGATGCAGTGGGAAGGGGAGATGGAGTTCGTGCTCAAGAACGAGATCGTGGACGCGGGCGTGCGGAGGGCGTTCATCCGCATCCGACATGTGCCGGATGTTTCGGCGCGCGCGGGGCTCGCGGGCGCGCTGGAGAAGAAGCTGCAGCAGCTCGAGGTGCTGCGACGGTGTGAGTCGATGGAGGGGGAGTCGAGTCGACGGGCAGAGTCCTACTCACCTTCACCGACTCCGGAATTGGAGTATGATGCAGATCCTGTGCCAGTTCGCCCTGCCTTTACATATTGGAATGCGCCAGCTACGTACGCCTGATAATGACACATGAACAATTTGTGGGTTGTCTGTATATCGACTTACTTGGAATTCATGTACGATCATACTTTACCGGTACCGGTTACCTCTCCTCGAACACCTTCCACTATTTAAGAACCCCTCACGATGTTTATATACGCTCTTACATGAGTACTGTGCCCCTCCTGATCGAACGCCTTCAAGAACCCCTCACGATCGCCTCGTAGTTCGCCTCTTAGACAACGAAATACATCTCACTCACTTGCTCAACTCGCCCATATCAAGGCGCTTAAAGTAGGGTGACTCATTTACGCGTGACAGATAGCACGGGACTCTGGTCACGTCGCGTTGGCTGAATCAGCGACGCGGCTCCCGCGACTCCAAGCTGGCCCGCGTCGCTGCGTCACTTTCGGGTCCGAGTCTACGAGCGGCGGGTCCGTCACTGTCGTCGGTCGAACTCCTCTCTTCCTCTCTCACATCGTCGTCCCTAAGACTGCCATCTCCTAAGGGCCACCAAGTTGTCGCCGACTGTACAGAGCCTAATAACACTGTAACGACTTACAGCAAGAGCAAGGCATCAACAACTCGATTTGCGGGACATACGACTGGTACCACAACCCGCAAGACCGCAACGAGACCTCGCGTTTATCTTGTGCGCGAAAAACTGTGCTACTCACCCAACGAGAACCGCCTGTCGTTGCAAAGCTATGGACACGCCTGAGAACAGTTCAATGCTGGGGCAAGAGAGCGACTCAGAGGACGATTTCGACTGGGAAGAAGTCGAAGTCGCAGCGCCCGCACTCCCGCTGGACCTTGCACAGCTGCAGGCCGAGACGGCCGCGGGTCTGAAAGAGTACTATGGGGATGTGCACGAGCCTGAGGCGGGCCCGTCGGAGAAGCCTAACATTGAGATCACTATCCAGACGAAGGGCAAGCGCAAGGGCGACAAGGGGTGCGTGTTTTTCGCGCTTGCGGACCAAGCTGTCGTATGCCGAGCTGAACGGTATGGTCCTTAGGAAGAACGAGAGGGCTGTCCAACTGGCGGCAGAGAGACTTATCCGCCTCGACTGCCACAAGGTTCACACCGTTGCGCTCCTCATGAACGCGAAAGTGCGCAATCACTGGCTCAACGACCCTCTTCTTCAGGTATACCTCTCCTCTCGGCCCTCGTTCTCCGTTGTGTCCATGCTCACCTCAACTTACTCTTACAGGCCCGTCTCATGTCCCTGACGCCTTTAGCGCTGCAGAACACGTTTGCAACAATCCACAAATCGCGCATTCCGGAGCCCGCACAGCGCGGTCGCCTCTTCGAGTCCGCGATCACGCGCCTCGCCGACTGGTGGGCGAGCACCTTTGATATCGTCCCGGAAGGCCACATCCGCTCCCGCACATTCGAAGCGGTGCAGAAGACGATCCGGCTCGAGGCGCCTGCCCCGCCCGACCCGAAGGGCAAAGGCAAAGCACGCGCCGTGGAAGAAGACGAAGACGAGGACGACGAAGTGCGGTATGGCATCGACGGGGAGAAGATGCGGAGCGTGAAGAGTCTGATGAAGCATGCGCTCATGCGGCGCGGGTCGCGCGACACGAGCGCGCAGCTGTTCACCGCGCTGTGTCGTGCGCTGGGCATCCCTGCGCGGCTGGTGGTCAGTTTGCAGAGCGTGCCATGGCAGGCGGGCGTCGGCAAGCCGAAACCGCCTACGAAGAAGACGACGAAGGCGAAAGAAGCGAATGGGGATGCCAAGGGGACAGGAAAGGCAGCAGCGGAGGCTCTTGCAGAAGACGACGAGGACGATGATATGGAGGACGTGAGTATACCGGGATCCTCCGCAGTCAGCACACCGAGGGGGCGCACGCCGTTCCCAGGAGGCGGGCAGCGTCTTGACGGGAGCAGCCCCGCGACCAGTGGCCAGGATAAGGGCAAGAAGAAGGCCCCTCCCGTCATCCGACTACGAAAGAGCAAGGGTAAAGGACAAACATGGGGTTCGGCTGCGACGCCTGAGGCCAGCCGACCGCGACCAAGTGGGTGACATGTCCCATCCCATGTCATACTGCGCCTCATGCATGCTGAGCAGGAGAGCGCACTCCCGATCCGACGACCACCGCGCCGGTCTTCTGGACCGAGGTGTTCTCGCGCGCCGACGCGCGATGGCTGCCCGTCGACCCCGTACGCGTGATCGTGAACCGGCGCAAGGCATTTGACCCGACGCCAAATCCGGCTGCGCCCAATGTGAAACCGGACAAACGCCGGCCTGTGCGGGTGGAAAATCGCATGGTGTATGTGCTCGCATTCGAAGAGGATGGGTATGCGCGGGACGTCACGCCGCGGTATGCACGCGAGTATGGCGCGAAAGTCGCAAAAGTGCAGCAGGGAGGCAAGGGTCGCCGGGAGTGGTGGGAGCGCATCTTGCGGATGGTGAAGAGGCCATATCGACTGGTGTGTATATGCTGCGTTATACAGGCGTCTGGACAACTAACCTAGCATTCGTATAGCAACGTGACGACCTTGAAGACGAGGAGCTGCAACTCAATCAAATTACGGAGGCTATGCCAACCTCCATGGCAGGCTTTAAAGACCATCCACTATATGTGCTTGAGCGACACCTCAAGCGCGACGAGGTCGTCGAGCCGCCCACGGAGCTGGGCAAATTCCGCGGGGAGTCTGTCTTCCCCCGTGCGAACGTGCTCTCACTCAAGACCGCGGAGAACTGGATGCGCCAGGGCCGGAAGGTGCGCGAGGGCGCACAGCCCCTCAAGTGGGTCAAGCAGCGCGCCGTCACCGTCAACAAGAAGCGCGCCATAGAACTAGCGCTTGCGGACCAACGCGAACGCACTGCTTCCGCGGCGAGCGCGAGTGCAAAGCGGCTTGAGGCGGGAGAAGGCGACGGGGAGGACATCGAGCTCTCCTGGGACGCAGGGGGCGGTCCTGGCCCCGGCGAAGGCTTCGCGAGTGAGGAAGGCGCGATGCAGGGCCTGTACGCGGAGCACCAGACGGAGCTGTACAGGCCCGATCCGGTTGTCGACGTGAGTTTTCACTTAGCCTCTTGGCTTGACGTGCATATGACGAAACGCTGACTCTGCGGGTGCAGGGCAAGGTGCCAAAGAACGACTTTGGGAACATCGATTTATATGTGCCAACGATGCTTCCCGCCGGCGCGGTTCATGTGCCCTGTGAGTCCATGGTCTCCTATTGCTTCTCCCCTTCTCTGTCCCCCAAGTCATCAATCGGTGCTGGAGATGTATGACAGGTACTGATGGCTATTCTTTCCGCTACGTGTGTTTTTCAGATAAGGGCACCGCGAAGCTGGCCCGTCAGCTCAAGTTGGACTACGCAGAAGCAGTGGTATGTGTTGAGCCTATACTACTCCGCCCCGATCCCTGTCATACCTAACGCCCCAATTGTGCCGCAGACAGGGTTCGAGTTCAAGAAGCGTCGCGCCTTCCCCGTCATCACAGGTGTCGTCGTCGCCGCGGAGAACGAGAGCGCGCTCCTCGAGGTGCGTGTCTGCCCCGGCCCGCCCTGCGCGCCTTCCCTTCTCCCTCTGCCCCCCCCCTCCGACCCGGCCTCCACTTCCCCGATGAATGGCCCCGTTCTCCCGGGCCCGATGACGTGCGCTGACGGCACCCTGTTCACAGGCGTATTGGGAAGCGGAGCAGGACGCAGAAGCGAAGCGGCGCGCAAAGCGACAGGAGCAGGTGCTCCGGCGGTGGACGAAGCTCGTGCAGGGCCTCCGCATCCGCCAGCGGCTCATCGCACAGTACGCCGACCGCGCCCCGGGGCCCGACGACGCTGCAAACACGCACGACGCACCCCCTCAGGAGGTACGTCTCTTTCTCTCTCGCTTTCTCTCGCTGTCAATCTGCGCCCGCGCCATCCCCGCCCGCCCGATGGTGTTCCCTGGGGAAGCCGCGTGCCAGCCGCGAACCTTCTGTGTACGACGTGGCGGCGTGTCGCCCTGATCGTCATTCAGTCCACCTTCCCCTTCCTTTACGCATCGTGGCCAGCCTCGCCTGCGCCACCGTCACTGCCTGAATCGCTTGCTGAGCGCTGATCACGCATCCATCTGCACTTTGTAGGAACACCCGCCCGCTGCAGCAGGCGGCTTCCTGACGGGGGTCGACGACGTCGTGCAGCCGTACACGCTCCCCCGCGCGCGCCAGATCGTCGAGCACGCTGGGATGAGCCGGTCCGCGCTCGGCGAGCTCAGGACGGCCGAGGTCGCCGACGACGATGACGGTGGTGGCGCGGACGCAGAGGCTCGCGGACGCGCGCAGCAGGGCCGGGAAGACGACCTGCTGCTTCTGCGGGGCGATAAGCTGCAGGCGATCGACGCCAACGGGGACGACGAGGACGAGGACGTGGACATGGAAGACGTCGCGCTTGTCGACGTCGCGGCCCCCCAGCTGTACGGCGCGCCCAGGACGATGCAGGAGCTCGCCGACGAGGCGGCGCGGCGGAAGAGCGTCACGGACGACGCGACGCGCGCCGTCGAGGACCTCACGCTCGCTGGCCCTGCATCGGCGCCGGAGACCGCTCCCGAACAGAAGGCCATTGCACCTGGCAGGCGCACGCGTGGCTCGAAGGCAGCGGGCGCTGCGTCCCAGAGCGGCACGTCTGCCCCGGGCCCTGCTGCTGGGCCCAGTAGCGCAGGAGGCAGGGGACAGGGACGGGGACGAGGACGAGGCAAGGCTCCGGCGAGGCGAGCTCCGCGGGGCGCCCGGACGCGGAAGCGGAAGCGGGCGGACGTCGAAGACTCCGAGGGCGAGGAAGAGCCCGAGCATGATGAAGAAGGCGGTGGGGGGGCTTCTGAGGAGATGCAGCCAACGCCATCCCCTACGAAGAGGGCAGCACGGGTGCGGGCCCGCCCGCCTCCGCCGCCGGTGCCGCCCTCTACACGGGTCCTGCGCACGCGTGCGGGGAAGAGTGCGGGGAAGGTGCAGGAGGAGCGGGAGGCGGAGGACGCGTACCGGCGCGCGGTTGCAGAGTAGCGTCTGGCAGACAGCGCATCACCGGGAGCTCGAGAAGGCACATCATTACTATGCATATGGCAGTCCTATAATACACGTCCGGCGCCCGGACCCACCGTATAATCTTATGCTACACTTGTGTCCTGCACAACGTCGTCGGGCTGGCTTGGACTCGCGTCTGCCATTTTGGTCTCCTGAAAATTGTGCAAATGGCCGTCAGTGTCCTGTCTTGATTAACGCATGCCACAGTGTGGGTCCGTAACAGTACACACCTGCGCCTCTGTTGCCGCTATCGCAGATCCTTCGGGCTTTCCCGACGCCGCGACGGGCAGGAGCACCGCGAAGGTGAGGTACGAGGTGTGCCCTCGTACGTCCGGGAACGCTTTCGACAGCGTGATTTTTCGTGGTTCTGCGGTCTCCACTTCGAGGGATGCTGCGTCGTGCACTGCTTGCGCCGCTGGTGTACTCGCCGCCGGAGGAGCAGGCGCCGCGTGCATCTCCGCAAGAGCCTCCGCCTCGTCTCGCGCCTGGTCCTCCGGCGAGACGAGCTCGTCCCCTCCCGCCTCCGTGGCCTCGCCGCCCGTGCGCGCACGTTTTCCCTCCTGGCCCTCTTCGTCTGCGTCCTCGTCCGCCTTCCGCTTCGCAGCGCGCCGCTCGATCCCGAGGCGTGCATTCGCGATCTGGCGAAGGCGCTTTTCCTCGCGGCGCGCATCCGCTACCTGCAGGCGCGCGCTGACCGAGCCCACCTTTTCGAGCGGCGGCGGCGCCTCGACCATATGGGGACGGAGGAGCGTCTCGTACATCGTGATTTCTGTCGGGGGCCGGCGTATCAGCATCCAAAAAAACTCAAGGGAGCGGGCAGAGGGTGAATGGAACATACCGGTGAATCCTGCGTCGTTCAGCGCCGACACGGTGCGGAGAACCTGCTCTATACACGGGCTGAAGCAGCATATCCGCGTCGCGCGATCTTTCTGCGGCGGGCAGCGCGTTAATTTGCGGGTTTCGGGGCGCCGGGGAAGGCGGGGGAGAAACACGTACCCGGAGCGCTTTCTTCGCGTGCTCGATGGCGTCCCATGGCGCGGGGAGGTCGAGGAACACTGCGCCAGGTTAATCTCGTCAATATTTGGCCGGGGGAACGGGGAGAAGTGCACGTACCTGCGTCGACGGTGTCTTCGACCGTAAAGCCGTCCTTGCACACGTTCCGGTGCGTGAGCGTCACGATGTCGTCCATTCCATGCCGCGTGAACTCCTCCCTACCGCCCACGCCCGCACCGTCAGTACCTAGGTACCACAAAACCACCGAACCGCACCCGTCCGATCTCAAGCCACAGAACGCAACGCAGACCGCACGCATCGCAAGGAACACACGGGCCCGCGATCTAGCAGGCGCACAGACGCGCCCCATCGCGCCCGCGCACAAAGCCCCGCCCCGACTCGCCCAAGGCACGGCTGGCACAGCACCGTGCCTCCCGCTAATTGCGCCGAGATGCTAGATCCGTGCGCACCTGCCGCAATCTCACACGCGATGCGCACGGCCATCTTCGTCTCGCGTCTCGTGGCTCGTGGCTCGTGCCCCGGCCTCCGCAGCCACCGGCGTCATGCAGAGATCCAGCGCGGAATCGCCGCTGGGGCGCGAACTTACGTGTTGGGATGCGGGAGAATCGCGTGCGGCGCGCGCGTGGCGGCACGCTCGGGACCATGGATGGACAGCGACGGCATGCGGGCTGGGGCGCGAGCGGCGACGGGCGGGCTGGCGTGAGGATCCCACTGGTCGCGCTACGCTCGTCGCCGCCCGCTGCTCGCTCACCGAAATAGAATACAAGGCTACAGGGCGCGCTCACCTTGCCTTGGCTGCACGCGTCTCGTGGAACTCGTACGACCAGAGGTGGCCACGAGGACCGATGGTGCGCGCGACGGAGTGCGAGAACGAGCCCGAGCCGGTACCTGCGAACGCGAAGCTAGGTCAGCATCAATTTCGGTAGTAGAGGGCGAGGAGAAGAGATAAGTTGGACGAATAAGAGGCGCCAATCGCGCAAAGGAGGGTAGTGCATCCAGTCGAGAGAAGGATGGGGAAGGAGGGGGCACCTGATTGGCACTGGGCGGCGGGAGGCGAGCGGGCGGCGGATCGGGCGATGACCAACGCGCTTCCGCCGCGGTGGACGAGCGGGATCGGGCAAACGAACCGCCGCCCGCGAGAGGCTATCGGACGTCGCCTGCGCTCTGGAAGCAGCGGCGCCCGATGCGGACAGAAGTCGCCCGCCCATTATAGGGCACCCTCACCCCGGAGCGGCGTGTGCAGGGCGGGTGCCGCGCTGCGGGATCCGTTGAACGCGGAGCGCATGCAAGCAGCGGCGGTGGGAGCAATGTGCCCCGCTTTGGGGATCTCTGCCCGCGTTTGCGCTGGCAGGGCCGCGTGTGGGGGCGGGGGGCGACGATCCGACCGTCGCAGCAGAATAGAGGGCCTGGCGGGCACGGATCACTGTCCATGCAGGGCGTGCATCGGCGGGACAGAGGCAGCAAGCAAAGCTTGAATGGATCTGCACGCCACGTTTGGAAAGAAAAGGTGGGAGGCGAAGAGGGGTGACTGAAGGTGTCGAAAAAAGATACACACCTGCTTCGATGACCTTGCTCCCAGGCCGGATATCAAGCCACGCGGTGACATATGCAATATCTGCGAGGTAGAGAATTTGCGTCCGGTGGGGCAGAGCGAGGGTCCAGAGCTCTGGGGTCGGCCGGAGTAGGTGGATGAAGCCCTTGCCGTTGCGAGAGCGCACTTTGGAGCCGTACGGGATGCCGACGAGCTCGTCGTGACGGTAGTAGCCGTACTTTGAGTTGAGCTCTCCTCCGGGGGTGATCACGAGCGGTTGGATGAGATCTCTCGTCTGATATGCGAGCGAGCACGGCAAGAAAAGAGCGAAAGAGACGGACAGGCGCAGATTTATTGGGGGTGTGGGCGGGGGAAGACGTAAGATGGAAGACTGAGCGGGTGTGAGCGGGCAGGCGCACCATCCAAGCGATGACCACGTCTCCGGCCGCTATCTCGCGCGCGGTGGACCACATGTTGGCGGTGAGAGAGGAGAGCTGGGAGGGTGACGGCAGCGCACGAAGGGGGACGGGGCGGGAGGGACGAGAGCCCACGCGCGATAGACCGGTGGGGAAGAGATCTTGCCCAATATGGATCTCGCGTACGCTGCGAGGGTGGGAAGATTGAGGTGCGCCCCGGGATCTGAGGGAGACGCTGGGTCCGAGTCCGTGGCGCCGGGTCGTCCGGTGGCTCTCGCGACAGGCTCAGTGCGAGCAGCAGTCAGTCGAGTGCTGTCCTCTGCACGAGCATCGCCCAAGCCGTCTGTCTCATGCATGTGCCGTCTCTGCTGTGATCGTCACCGCACGTATACCCTCCGGAGAGCCGTGAGCGAGTAGGAGGGAGGAGGAGGGGGAGGCCCGCGTCTAGAGTGAGTGGTGGATGGCAGTGGCAGATCGGACTCGGAGCATTCCTCTCGCCCTCGTCCACTCGAGCACTCTGATTCCCGTTTAGACTCAGCTCGAGCCTCCCCTCTCCTCACCCTCCCCCACCTGCTCTTCTCCTTCCTCCGCCATCTCCCTCCCCTCCCCTCTCGCTCCGCAGCCTCCCACTCTGCCGTCTCCTCTCTTACTCTCCGTGCACCTCTTCTGGCGCCCACCGAACGCGACCAATTCATGACACACGCGTAGTCTGTCCCACCTGCACCTACCGGACGCCTATCCTTTCTAGAAATACACCACCTATCCTCTCCTCGTCCCCCCTCCTCGGCCTTCTGCCCTCTCACCCTCTTCCCCTGTGACGTCCTCCTCTCCCCTGGTCGCCGTCCATGGATTCCTCGTCTCCCGCCTGTGTCTCCTTCAGTGCGTGCTGCCGTTGCCACTCCCAACCTTGTACGCGTCCTGACCTGATCGCCCCGCCCCTTCTCATCCAGTCGGAATCGTCGACTTCACAGAAGACGTGAGCGCGCCTATTCATGACGCATGTTCCCCCGACCTCTAGATTCTTACTCCCTCCCGTTTGACCCGTCCAGGCTAACTGGGTGTACTGTTCCGAATCGGTCTACGACCTCCTCGGTATGTCCCTCCAAATGACAACATCCGTCAACCACCGCTCACATTTATTCCCACAGGTTATGAGCCTCATGAGCTTATTGGAACTTCTTCCCTCAACCTCGTCCACCCCGATGAGTTCTCCGAGGTCAAGGAGCTACACTACACCACCATCTCGCAGGACCAGGCCGCCGTCCTCGCGTACCTCCGCATGCGCCACAAGGACGCGTACAAGGGCTACATCCTCTGCGGCATCGTACGTCTTCTCGCCTCTCGCGCGCTTGGTCCCTGCCCCGCAGCGCGCTGACAGCGGCGATCGCCCGATAGTCTCGCACGGTCTGCCAAAACGTGCTCGTCGGGAGCGTCTCCTTCGCCGCCCCGGGCCCAAAGGCGATGCACAACGCATCGACCGCCCAGGAGGTCAAAATCATCACCCCCACCGCGAAAGATCTAGAGTTTAGGGTGAGCGTCCCGTCTTCTTCGCCCGCCGCTGCTTCTCCCGGCTCACAAGCGGACGCGTGCGACAGCGATGGAATGACCCGAACCCGATGCCGCCCTGCCCCATTCCGCCGTCGCGTTCAGGCAGCCCCACCCGCGACCGCGACTACCGACGCGACCGCGCGCGGGCCATTACGTTCGACCCGCTCCCGGAGCAGTCTGTCCGCACCGCGCTCATCCTTGATCGGTTCAGCGTGAACTGCGGAATTATGTACTGTTCAAACGACAGCCTGCTGTCGACAACGACCTGCATGGGTCGCAGCTTCTTCGACTTTGTCTTGCGCAAGGACGAAGACCTGGTACGCTCGTGGATCGACGTCATCAAGGGCTGGGGCGTAAATGAGCGCGGGCAGCCGAGCGACGGTGGCTTCGGCTTTGGCAAGTTCACCGTGCTCGTCAACGGGCGCGATTCCAGGTAGGTCTTCCGCACCCTCCGCTCCGTGCAGCATACACGGTGCCCCTGCATTTGTTCCTCTCAGGGCAAGCATTTGTGGGGCCGCGCGCCGTGATAGATTTGTCGACCCACGCTGATCTGCCGCGCCCATCTCAACAGCATCCGCCAACCGGACCCTGTGCCCTCACGCCACCGCAACGGCTCGCACGCGCACGCGCATAGCAATAACCACGCGGACCCACATTCGCACTCGCACTCGCGCACGCGCGACGCCGCCCGCGCGCACCACTACCAGACGTCCTCCGGGCCCGGCCACCGCGACCGGGGGGAGCGCGACCGCGGCGAGAACGGACGCGAGAACGGCCGGGAGCGCGAGAGAGATAGGGATAGGGAGCGAGGGATGATGCGCCCGCCGCGGACGACGGCGCGCCCGGAGAACGAGCTCATCGTGGACGCGATTTTCTCGGCGCACTCGGACGGGCTGATGGTCATCCTGCGCAAGTCGAGCTCGTGAGCGGCGGCCGTGCCCCGCGCACACACGCTACCGGTGGCCAAGTATGCTACGCGTGTGGCGGGCCATTGCCCGCCCACGCGTCGTCCGTGCACTTTGCCACCCGGCAGCGTCGCCGCGTGCGGCATGCTGTGGACCCGTCCCCAGTTGAATTTCGCGTCGTGTGTCTGCGTACGTGTAGCTATGCGCGTACATATTTTCGTGGCTTCCTTCCCCTCCCCTCTCCGTGCCGCCGTGCGTCAAGAGAAAATACCGTGTATATCAATACCCCGCCAGTGTACTTACGTCTACCCCCTCACGTCTTCTCTTCCGTCCCACGTCCCCCCGCTCCTGTGTCCCGCCATCTGTCTGTCTGTCTGTCTGTCCGTATGCTATCGATTATCGTCGCTTCGTTCCGTACTCTGTGCTGCCAATGCTGCTCTTGTTTATACCTATACCGCTGCCTAGACACTACTCCGCCCGCCCCTGCATCGCCCGACGCGGCCCTCGATGTCAAACTCGGAACCTACGGGACGCAGGTTGAGGTTCGCGCGGCCTTCTCTTCCCCGTCACCGTCACCGTCTTCGCGCTCGCCTTCGGGTTCTCTTCTGCACGGACGGCTTCCTCGCTACCCACCCGCTCGGGCCTCTAGGTCCATGGTTCGTTTCGTTTCCTATCTCCGTGCTCACGTCCGCCGTGGGGTTACCGGTATAGGATAGCTGAAATGTGAGGCAATCTATCCAGCCTAATGATACGCAGTACGGCTCTGACCGACGGTATATCCGCGACCGCGACGGATTATGACGACAGGCTTCCTTGTTTTCATATGATGCACGGCACCCCGAGGCTGACTGACTGTTCCGAGCCCGTAGAAGTTGCGGACAAGCGGCGGACATGTGGACGTGAGATCACCACACGCACAAGAACCCTGCAGGAACCCCCAGAAGACACACCACGCCGGCATGAAGACGTCGCTAGGGCCGTCGGGACGCGCACGAAGACGAAGCGCAGCCCAGGACGGCAATTCCGTCCGGCTAGCGCGTCGCGCGCACCCCAAAGCCTGGATCACGGACGTACTCGCTCCAGACGAAGTTCGACAAACGCTACCGTGTTATGGATACATTGCAGTATGATATCTACACGAGCTGCCCCTTGCCTGGTGCCAGGCCCCAGAAGGCCGCGGTGGCTGAACTGCGAACGACCGATCGATCGAGCGTGCCCGCCGCCGATCGTGCACGCGATCGCCGCGACCCATGGCGGCGCGGGACCCACAACGGCGGGGCGCCCGGTGCTGGGAGCGGTAGTGGCGGCGTCCACGGTGTGCTGGGCGCGGTACGGCTGCCTTTGGTCGCCGGCGGGGCCATAGGGACCTACATTGCGCTATCGGCCCATCGATTACTGCGCGTGTCTGTGCTTTGTGTGCAACATAGGACGCGGATTGAGTTCAGCGCGCGGGCCGGGGTCGTAACCTCTGATGCCGGTGCTAGAGGCAGGCACGATACCATGCACAGCTTGGCCCATCGTGTTGCAGCTGCAGCCAGGTCCGAGGCGGTCATGGGTGTCTTGTCTGCGCGCAAGGCATTCGCGATACTGAATGCGAAGTAGCTTCCAGGCGAGGTTCCGCATCAGCATTCGCCACGGCTGGGACCACCACGCTCACGCACCGAGTCGTAACGTGATGAAGTCGCCAGACGCAGTACCGCTCGCCAGGGCATGATAGATGACCGTCTGAACCTTCACCCCGCAGGGTCCGCAAGGTTAACGTCCTGGCTCCTGCGCCCCCTCCCTGGCCCGGGCCCCCTCGCGCCCATCTCACCCGGCCGGCAGATCCTGCGCGGCGGGGGGATCGCGCGCCCGTGCGCGTGCAAACAGAACGTCCAGAAGACGCGGATTGGCGCACCGGGCGGCCACGCGTGCCCCGTTCCCGCCCGCGGAGAGTTCGGGAGGCGCATGGGGCACCCACGGCCGGGCGCGGGGCCCCTCTGTGCCCGCACTGGGGCCCTGAGTGTGGGTGGGGTCGCGAATTTTTAAGAGGGTCGACGGCGTCATGGGAGTGCGCGCGCGCAGGGTGGCGAGGCCGGCGTACGTGAATTGGAGTCAGGAGCGTTTGGCTGTGAGAGAATGGCCTGGTCCATGCCGTATGTTAGCACGGCTGCGGCATTCATATAATCCTCCGTGACGGCGCAGTGGGAGTGCTCGCTGCCCGGAGGACGCGTTGTGTCTCATCACGAAGTGCACTAGAGCACGAATGGAGGGATCGTCGCAACATACGAGACGCCTACGAAGGTGTGCAGACGCCCGGAGGCTTTCTAGGTAGTTCGGGGCTGCAACGCGCGCTAGGGGAGCAATGAGCTGCACTCTGAACCTTCGCCGGCGACGCGACGGGCAGCGCGAACTTGGACCAACAGCCGCGTAAAGGTGTTTATGCCGCTGTTGCACAGCGTCCCGGCTCATTGTGTGCATCTGCGCGGGAAGCCAAGTGCGCGGAGCACGGTGCGCACTTAGCGCACACCCATGAGATCCGCGCGACCGCTGCTGAATCTCAGCGAAGGTCGCCCAGCACGGAAGTAACGGCGCTCGCGCACCGGGACGCGGACGTTGCCTGCAGCCGAGTGTGCGCGCCTCTCTGAGCCCGAGGCTGGGTCCCCGTCGGACTTAATCAGCAGACGGGTGCTGATATTGCGTCCATCCGGGGAATGAGTGTAGGTTGTCGTCGGCCGCTGGCTTGAAATGTTGCGTCCGCGGTCCGCAGAGAAGGTTCTGATGCAAGTTGCAGAAGGTTGCAGACGGCTGCAGCGGTCGTTTCATCACTGTCAAAGTGCCAGACAACAGTGAGATTCAGATTGCAGAAAGCCGCGCGTAAAAAGCGTTGATGGCAGGTGCGCGTGTCACCGTGGAAGACTTCGACTGGGTATGGGCTGGTATGTGCCGCTAAGACAGGCTAAGAGGCGGCGGGCGTGTTATCCATCACAGTGGCGCCGTCTTGTCCGTCTGCCACTCACACTCTCTTGTGCAGCATCGGGGTACCACCACGCTGAAGGCCGAGCTCGGATCCGGAGGTGGCGTACTTCCTACATCAACTTGCGGTGGTGGCGCACGAGAGTCGCCTCGTGGATAGAGAGCGATCTTGTGTCTTGAAGGGAAGGCGCGGGTTGCATTCTCAAGGCTACCGGAGCCGATGTATCGTGGCATGCGTAGGTGTGAAGGCAAATCGTCCCTGGACGGAGCGCTCGACTTTATGGTGGAAAACGCCGTCGCTAAGGATGGGAATACGTCAAGCGTCATCTAAGGACCAACCAGCGATGCGGATCGGCCGTCTTGTGATCGAGCAGACTCCCTTGCATGCTTTGTGTACTAGGCGTTTGTGCGGATGCGACCTATGCATGTTTGACAAGTGTACGTAGCAAGTTGCCAAGGGACGTGATTTGACGTACCGCGCTCTTGACATATGCCGTTCACCGTGGCTCCGAGCGTTGCACCACTTCCGAACCCTTGGAAACGAGTTGTGGGCGACGGCGACTACGGCGAAAAGGGAAACGCCGGCCTTCCAGGACTTGCTTTGAGTGAGCAAGGTATAGAAGCACATCGTACTAGCATGTTCCATCGTGTCGGTCGAGAGCCGCGTTGTTTGGCCGGGACGTTCCTTGGATGTCAAGTCATGGTTCGTGGGAGGCCGATGATCCTCGAAAATACGTGTGTACGTGTCAGCGGATCCTGCTGAGCACGCTGTGGCATTGTTTGTGAACACAGCTGTTGAAGTCGCCGTCCCGAGTCGAAAAGGCCTACTTGTTCGGATCGATAAACGTCTCCCCTTAGCCGTGCTGAAGGTAGCGTCTTTAAACTCGGCTAATGCAATGTTCATTGCGCCGCACTTACACGCTAGAAGATGAACATGCGTTAGCCTCTGAGGCAACACACACTAACGTCTTGTTGGTACATACCAGAAAGCGGTTTACACGAATCGCAACAGTCCATTATGTAAGCGTATTACCACCTCCGAAGCTGTTGCACCGGTCAAATATCAATTGCTATGACAAACACCTCTGTAGCATCAGTGAGATGTCATACCAAATAAACAGCAGGTGGTCGGAAAGCGATCGTGCAGTGTGGCATTGACGTCAAGACGGTCAAGGACGAGACGATGAGGGTCCGAAGCAAGCCTCGTCGCCGTCAAGCGCCCACAACCGGGCGCGCGTCGTGAGAACTCGATCACGTGCAAAACGCGTCTCGCCACCGCCACAAACGCGTCTCTAGGCGCCTCATCTCCTGCCTTCTCCTAGTACTCGCTTCGGATTCCTTGGGACGGCTGCTGCGCATATATGCTACTGGAAGATGTCTGACTACTTTGACGAAACTTTTGACGACTATGTGGATGAAGCTGCGGACATCGTGCATGAGGTTTCTCAATCACCAACCACCACGCCCACGGCTCCGACAACCAATGACTTCGGCGACGCTCGCTCATCAAAGGCTCTAGCAGCATGTCACAAGTGCGTAGATATGTATCTGTAATACGTGCATATACTGATGGATTGGAACATAGAGTATTGCTGGAAAGTATGTAATTCGCCAGCTACAGTGAGTGCGCAAACGGTAACGCATGACTCTACGACTAGTATTCGGTCACTCCGAATTCAGAGGTAGACAGAAAGAGATAGTAGAAGCCGCAGTTATAGGTGAAGATAACGCTCAGGGGATCTACCTGAGTTTTCTTACTCAATCTTTGCTCTAGGCTCCGATGTTCTTGTCATTGCACCAACGGGAATGGGAAAGGTTTGGCTTTGGACCTCCATTCATTGGACTGCACTGATCCGCGTACAGAGTTTATGCTTTCAGATACCTGCGGTCGCTGCTGAGGTAGGTTTCAACACTGATGCTGGAGTACCATCGGCATTTATCCGTTTAATAGAATGGCGTCACTGTCGTAGTCTCACCGCTTCTCGGTGCGTCGCACAGCTCTTCAGCCAAGACGTTGTCCTCACTGAAATCACCTTACTATACGTAGCCTTGATGAAGAATCGTACGTTCTAATAATTGCTTACATCAATGGTGCCTTATTACAGTTTACACTCACAGAGGTTTCGAAGCTACACCAACTGGGTGTTGCTGTGGCCTCCCTCACATCCGAGACGCGCCACAATGACAAGACGAAGGTGAATATCATGCCTTTCGTCTGTCTGACTAATGTCGTTTGACTGGTGTTTAACCTTGCGGTTCTCGGGCAGGTCATTCAAGACTTAACGTCCGATGACCCCTCGATTCGTCTTTTGTACAGTACGTTATTGCATCTCGTGTGGCTGAGATTCACTGACAAGAAAGGGTTTAGTCAGCCCCGAGAAGTTCTGTACGCCCGAGATACGTCGGATACTGGTCCAGCTACACAACGCGGACGAGCTGAACCGCTTAGTGGTAGACGAGGCGAGTGAAACCAGCACTCAGGCGCGAAGTCTCAAACGCTTATCAGTTTACTTCTTTGTCTAGGCGCATTGCATATCTGTAAGTCGATCCAGCCTAGGCATCAGGCGTCACTCATTCCGGAGCAGGAATGGGGCCACGACTTCAGAGAAGAGTACAGGCGATTAGGGTCATTCAGGGACAAATTCCCGAACATACCTATCATGGCGCTGACGGCCACAGCCACGGAAGGGTACAGCAAACACCACCTCACATTTCTCAATCTAACGTCGGTCTTTTCAGGGTACAGCAGGACGTCATCCGCAGCCTCAAGATGGCCAGAGACCGCCTGTTCCTGGCCTTGCACCCGTTCAATCGCGAGAATCTCTACTACGAGGTACGCGCATGCCCTCGTCACCATCCTCCCCACCAGCCCAGCGCACTCCATCTCACTCCTTGTACTACAGGTCCGCTACATATCGTCTCCGAACCCTAACGCGCATATGATCGACGTGTTCGAGTATATCAATAACCTGCACGAGCGGCGTGGTCGTGCCTCCTCCGGTATCGTATACTGCAGGACGCGAGCAGTGTGCAACGACCTTGCCGCGTTCCTAAGCAAGAAGGGCCTGCAGGCAAAGGCGTATCATCGAGGCTTGACGTGAGTCACATTTTTGCCGTGTAAAGGTGTAGCATTGCGCTGAACAGGGAGGTGTTAGTCCTTCTGTACTCGACAAAACCCTTCGCCAATGGGACGAAGGTGGATCGGGAACCCATGGTGGCGCCGATGTAGTAAGTGCCTCCGGTCACGATAATCTACAGCAGAAGTGTTAATTCATGCGTGATCAGGTCTGCGCTACGATCGCGTTCGGCATGGGTATCGACAAGCCTGATGTTCGGTGCGCTCGCTCGATTATACTGCTGCATACCCCTTCTCAATTGTCACAGCTATGTTATTCATTTTGACTTGCCCAAGAGCTTCGAAGGTACGCAACTGTCGTTATGCGTTTTCTATGCCCGTCTGATCTGACTATAATCGCTGTGTCCTCAGGCTACTACCAGGAGACAGGTATGTGGCACTTCTGCTGGCGAGTGTACACCTCAAATTCACAACACGTCACTCCACGCAGGAAGAGCAGGTCGAGACGGCCTTGTAGGCTCACACACCACGTATCTTTTCATGCCACTGACCTAGGTCTTGCAGCCAGCGAAATGCATTTTGTTCTACTGTACGCTACCCGGCTCTTCTTTCGCCGTGTCTCGTCTGGCTCACTTTTTTGACAGCGAGGGAAGACGCACATCGTGTCAAACGTTGGGTCACAGAATCGCATTCCAAGCGCATCGTCCGCGCGGAGTCGAACAATGGTCCCGAACCTAGCCAAAGGGCTGCAGATAGTCTGAGCGCGGTAAGTTGCAACCGCACGCCTATCCCTATATATCGCACTCACGGCACTGCCTCTTCCGAGCAGCTGGTGAACTACGCAGAGAACGCACATTTATGTCGACATGTTGTGAGTTCCAAGCCTCGAGTACTCAGCGCAAAAGAGAATTTTCTCATACCCGTCGCAGCTCATATGCAGGTACTTTGGGGAGAAGATCGACCTCCAGGACCCTGAGGCGACCAAGAAGTACTGCAGCAAGATGTGCGATGTACGTGCCGAGCAACATTCCCTCCCGCACTTCGCTTACATTGTCTATCTGGTCAGGTCTGCAAGTACCCAGGCAAAGCCCGCACACGCAAGCTCGTCCTCTCTACGCAGGAGGATGTCGACGCAATACCGTGGCAAGCCCCGGATCGGGTTCGAGATCGTGGAGACGACTTCAGCGGTGGCAGTGGCGAAGCGTCAGGCTCACGCACGGCCATTGGCCATCGAGCACCCTCAACGGGTGGACCGTCAAATTTCAACAACGCAGGCAACAGACGGACGTCCGTGAAACGGCCTGGAAGCCCAGAGGACAAGGAACAAGGACAGCGCCGCGAACAGCACCGTGCAGGCGCGAAGAAGGTCAAGACAGCACCTACCGTCCCAGTGCACATCTGTGAGCACCCAAATTATCATCATGCGAGCGCGGAGGCTGAGGTCACGGAATATGGGCAGCGGCGACATTGAAGCAGTCACTTGGGCGAGCGTTCAAGACGCCCTTCAAGACGCCCTTCAAAGTCCCGCTGAAGAGCTCTCCAGGGACGGACGTTTCACGCTCTGCTGGGGTACCTGCGCCTGCAGAGTCGTGGCGCAGCATACAGGCGGCGGCTGACGCGGGCAGGAGCGTGAAGGGCAAGGAGCGTGCAAGTGACTCGGAGGAGGAAATCGAATGGGTTCCGGCGCCATCGCCACGAAGTCGCAGCCCCCAGGATGCCCCGGTGGACGACCCCGCTGGAGAGTGTCCATGTAAGTCATGTTCTACGTCTACCCTCATTTATGAGCGGTGCTGATGATTGCCGGTCAGCCTCACCGATTCTACTCCCGGAGACCGACGTCGAGCTCGACGCGGCATTTTCACAGAAGATACCCGTACGCATTCACCCGTAGGTCTTACAAGACACGTATTGAGCTGACTTACTTTCCGTAGGTGCACGCACGCAACGAATGCTTCGCCGCGCTCCGCAAAGCCCTCCACAAAGCCCTCCCCATAGACCCCAGCAGCAACGCCTGGCACCGACTGAAACTCACCGGCGCCGTGGATTCCGACACCAAGTGAGTCCCCCTCGCTCACCATCTATGCTCTCGCCCGGCACTAACGACCACGTAGGACAGACATCCTCGCAGCCACCGCGCGCGAGCTCGAGTTCAACGTGCACGCGCTCTGCCGCACCGCCGACGGGTACCGCGAACGCGCGGCCGAGCGCGTGCGCGCCGTGAAGCAGCTCGCGCGGCCGCAGGCGTGGGCCGCGGACGACGGCGCGGACGAGGAGTACGAGGATGCCAGGGACGTCGTCATCGCGCTGCGGCTCGTCGCCCGGCGTATGTGCCGGAATAGCGCGAGCAGCAGGGCGTAGGACGGTAAGACGGGATCGTGTTTGTTTACGTGCGAGGGGCGCGGGTCCGGGTGTGCTGGCGGGGACTGCCGGCGTGTATATGTACCGACTGACGGAGGGATGTTCGTGAAATGAACGCGCTTCGCGTGGTCCAGGGGCCTGCTATTCAGTGCGTCCCTTGGAGGACGCGTTCGCTGCTTCGCTGTCAGATAGTCGTTTGCCTACCGACGGGAGGAACGGGTCGGACCGATGACGTGCAAAGAAGACCGTCGTCCTCCGTTCCGCAAACTCGTGGATCTGCGTACGAGGCCGGATGGGGTTGGGCGACGATCTTGAGCTTAAACATGGCAGTACGTGTAAGAACTTACAAGTGTTGCAGCTCGTCGTGATACGAGTGCTGATTAATGATTGTGAGGCACTCGTTGAAACTTAAGGCACTGCAGAGCACGCTTCACACGAGATTGAAAGTTTCAAATGTGATGGATAGAGCAAAGGAATATAGTACAGCTATGGCATACAAGGACGTGCGACGAGACGATTAGGAATGGGGCGAGGAACAGGAGAGCACGGTCATCGAACTAGCCAGAGCGGACGACATGGAAGGAATCTTCTATAGCTACACGGGAGCAGGGGGTATGGGGGGTTTGGGAAGGGGGGAGAGAACACCGCTCATGCCGCGATGGCCTCAGCGGTGATCGGCGGCGCCGCAAGGGGGTGCGGCGCAGACACCTGAGAGACCGTCTGCGGGGGCGTCGCGAGGTGCATGTGCTGCTCCTGCGTCTGCGCCTTGGGCTTGATCGTGAAGCGGAGGCGCATCGCCGCGCCCTCGCCCTCGGCGGTGATCTGGATCTGCTCCATGTTGTCGACGAGGTAGTGCGCGCCGCAGTTCTCGATCTTCGAGCGCTCGTGCGAGGTGCAGACGGCGATGACCGTCGCGCCCGACGCGACGCCGGCCTTGATGCCCGAGGGCGAGTCCTCGAAGACGACGCAGCGCGTCGCCTCGAACCCGAGCTCCTTCGCGGCGAGCAGGAAGGGGTCGGGCGCGGGCTTGCCGGCCTTGAGGCGCTTGTCGTCGGCGGTGATAGTCACCTCGGGAGGGGTGATACCGACGCGAGTCATGCAGCCGTAGGCTAGAGGAAGAAAGGCGGTCAGTGTCGTGCTCGAAAGCCTGAGAGGGGTGGTAGCTTACCATAGGTCTTAGCACCGGAGGTGGCGACCGCGTAGCGGCCCTTGGGGATCGAGTCCATGACGCGCTTGACGCCAGGGAGGATGCGAACCGAGCGGTCGACGGCGGTAGCCTCGAGCTGCCACGCCTCGAGCTGGTGCTTCTTCTGGAGCATCATCTTCCAGTCCTCGGCGTCTTCCTCAGTCTCCTCGGAGATGGGGTTCTCGAGGACCTCCTCGTTCTCACGGATGGTGGGCGACATGCTGAGCAGGCTGCTGACGCGGTGGAGGAACGAGGGGCGGCGGAAGGGCGCGAGCTGCGCGATGGTGCCGACGAAGGACGAGGCGCGCGAGGATGCACGGGAGGCCGGGTTCGAGCTCGAAGGCGAGAGGGCGGGGGTGGTCGCGCCGGAGTTCATGGGCGAGTTCTGGACGGAGCCAGGGCCGTGCTTGTTGTACGCATCGGCGAAGAAGAGGATGGACTCCTCGAAGGCCTGGACCTCGTTGTCCATCTCGTGGTGCTTGATATGAGGCTTGAACTGGGCGAGGTTGTCGACCGCGCGCTTGCCGTGGGTGGCAGCGATCACGTAGGCGGGGTCCTGGCCAATGTCTTTTGCGACCTTCCCCCAGGCGGCCTCGACGGCAGAGATGGAGTCGGTGAGGGTACCGTCCTATCAACACACTCCCATGGTTAGCATGCTCCGGAGGCTCGGCTGACGAAATGTACACACCATGTCAAAGAGGACGGCGTCGGCGTAGAAGGTGGTCTCGGTGTTGGCAGACATGACGATGAGAGACGAGTGGTATCAGGTGGTAGTAGATGAGGTAGCTGGCGTAGGTTCCGAAGAGACCTGGGTGTGTTTGGTATGTGTAGCGGAGAGGGGATGAGTGAGGCTGGAGGGCAGAGAGGCGGGGTCTTATATATGTTTCTCGGGACGGGTGCGGGCGTGACGTCAAGTGCGCGGTGAAGGACTGTTGAGAAGCAAATTTTGAGCGGGCGTCGGGGCTGTCCGCGCATATTGGCTGAAAGTGGAGCGTGTGCACGGAGCCGGGGTCGGAGGGAAGATTCGCGATAGCGCCGGGCGGCGTTCGCCACGTTCGCCACTCGGCAGGAAGGCCGACGCTCGAGGAGCGCGATAACCACCGTTGCCGTCTCCGCCCACTCGGGACAGGCGCGGACGAAATCCAAGAATCGATGGGCGTTGAGTCTGCATTAGGCAACTCCGTTTGATGAGGCTGCTAGATCCCATCGGCTCTCTTCGCGCCCCCTTTCCGCATCGGGGGCTCGCTGGCCCGACAGAGTGGACCGCGCTCGGCACACCGACGTCGCAGCCCCTTCCGTCACTTCACATGCGTTTGCATTCGAGGGTGTCTGTGCCTCTCGCATCCTAGCACGGTGCATCACTCCCCGAAGCACGATCCCAGACAGCGACCGCTTCTTCGAACAGCGCAACCGTTCCCTGCGCACACCCCAAAACTCACGGCGGAACGGACGTGCAGGCGCTGCGGTGGAGCGGCAAGCGTTTAGACGACCGATCGCGCCGCCTCGGAGCCGTAGGCGCCGGGCGGCACCCAGCAGCCCGACGCGCGCGCTGCCAAATGAGGGGGGCCGCCGCCGAGGACCGCCGCAGTTGGCGGATCGGCGACGGCGGGGCCGCCACCGACGCGGCGGTCGTTGGCCAGTCGGGGGGTAGAAGGTGCAGCCGGCGGCGACGTCATGACGCGCCGAGGATGCGTGGGAGGGCAAATCGCGATCGGAAAGGGAAATTGTGATGTACCTTGGATTAGACGCGGCCGTGGTGGCGCCACCCCTGTCATCACCGCGGTTGCCGACGCGCCCCATTTCTGCCTGCGTCCATCGACGAGCGATATGTGCTCGATGCAGTCATTGCGAAGGTGGAGCGTGATGCACGTTCGCAAGCACAGGCGCGCCGTCCTCCCTCTCTCCACCCGCGACGCCCGCGAATTCGCCCTCCCGGGGCTCCACTGGCATAATCTCTGCACATCGTCCCCCTCCGCTAGCCGACACCTCCTTTCCTTTCCGGTCGAACGAGCTCAGTTTTACTTGCCGGCCACACGCGTGCTGCGCTCCCGCGCTCGACAACCATGGCTGACACGGTGACAGCACCCTATATCCGGACCGAGACGATCGAACTAGCTGCTTCCAAATAACCAAGTCCTCCGTGCATGCGCAAGTGCCACTCGGCGGCGCACCCTGCTTTACGCGTCCGAAGCCACCACCCACCGCGAGGCCCCGTTGTTCGGGCCCGCTCCTGCCTCGGACTGCTGCAGATTGCCTGCAGAGGGCGATGCGCGTGGGCCACCTTGATACCGCCGTCCAGGAACGCTGACGGCTTGTTTGGCGGCAGTGGGCGGCATGCAGCGTGGACCAACAGCTCGTCGCCCGCAAAAGTGGCCATGCTTGCCCGTTCGGACGTGCCGCGTATCTGGACGTACTCGCCGACGATCCTCACCCGTAACGTTCGCACGCCGCGCGGTCGTTGGCAAGAGTTCAAGTTCGCTGGTGGCGTACCTTGAGAGAAGCGTGGACCACGGACAAGTGAGAAGCACCCCGTTGTACGTCCGCGTCTCACTCCGTCCGAGACCTCCGTGGCATTGAATCAACGCCAACGCCAACGTCAACGTTCGTTCGTGCGTTCCTGGCCAAGCGCGTCCTTATCTTCCCAACTCTAATCGCGCTCCGTGTTTTTCATGCCTGCCGACCGCAACAGCATCAGTCGGGCCACGTCGCAGTATTCTTAGCGCGGCTTCTGTTACGGCCGCAGTGCCAGATAGCACTCCGGGCGTTCCTGCAGAAGAAGGCGCGCTCTGTGCATCATCGCACACGTTCCATCCCGCCTTCCCAGAAGCACTGCCCTTCTCCTTTCCGGGCCTCTGGCTGTGGCCACAGCGCCGCTCCTCTGCTTATGGTGCTATGTCCTACCGCGAAAATCGCGGCACATACCTACTTCGCGGCGGAGACTGCTCACGGCCCACGCTAACAGCCGATATCTCGCTACACCCCTCTCTAGAGCTTTCTCTGCATCACGACGCTCATCCTTTGTTGGCACGGCGGACTGGATTCGAATTCAGACCCCCGGATATGCCATGTCCCTGGCCCACGTTCCCTTTCTCCCGCTGCGCTTCCTGCTTGGAGCGTCCGGGCGAGCTTTGTGCGCGTTCCGCAACGCACCCCGATGCGGGAAGATAGAACCACGAACGCACTGTGTGTGGCGGGTGGGGCCTGGTGTACGTACGGCGCCGCGTCGGCACGGCGGGCGGCATGGCATCCGGGGTACATGGCACGCCCGCTCATGGCGCCCGGGGTGGCTGGCAAATGGGATAGAAGGCGGACGCAGGCAGGTTCGAAACAAGGCTAGCGAGACAACTACGCAATGGGAACACGACGCCACCGCGCGAGACAACGGAAGGCGCGGAGGCTCGGATGTACGCTCCGAGGCGGGGCTGTCAGTTGTTTAGTTTGAACGCCGTGCGTGTGCATGTGAGTGTGCGGGATGCCACGGTGGCGAGGGAACGGACGTCGAACAAGCCTGAGAGGCCTTCGACGTTGCTTTGTCGCGCACGCCGGTCCGAGCGAAGGGCGGTAGGCGACGACAAAGGATGAGAGCGCGGGGAGTCTACTTGAAGTGCTGAAGGCCCGGGGTCGGGCATGCCTATCGCGGCCTGGCCATCGGGGGTGGTCGCTGTGGGCGCGCGCCGCGTCCCACAGGCCGTCGACGGGGCGCTGGTGGTTGTGCGTTGAGTATTCAATATCGGACCGACGGCCCTGGACGGTTGTGGAACTCGCGCTACCTACGTATGCCGGTGCTAGGATGCTCGTCGGCCGCTGTGAGGTCCGCCCGACACGTCCGGGAGGGCCGTACGCGCACACCGACGTGTGAGGCGGGCTCGCGCGCAGCACGGGGTGCCAACACGGTATGCCCGTCGCACACGCACCCATGATACACCGCAAAAGGGGCTAGAGGCTCGGGGTCTTTGCACAGCAGGACCACGGGACACACTTGGCCTGGGCGGGCCAACAATACAGATCTCGGAGTTCAATCCACACACATCATGGTGTCGCGCAGGCCCGTCTCCGACGCTCCGCCCCCAGCCCATCACCGGCCCCGCAGGTCAGCGACGGGTGACAGCAGGTCCGCGGCCGCGATCCAGACCCTGAGCGCGCTTGTGGGCGAGTATGGGTCCACTGGATGCCCGGAGCGGAAGGAGGGCTTGGGGAGGAGGGGTCCGCGCGGGCCTGGGCCCGTGGGCGGAGGCGCTGGCCAGGAACGCACGCGCCCCCGTTGCTGTCGGGGACTGGCGGTGCGCGTCCGGTGTTCAAACCAGCTCAGGGGACCGAGCGCGATGTCGCCGACGGCGCGGAGACAGCAGCAGGTACGCCGTGCTCGAGCGCGAGGCCGAGGACAGGTACTTGCGGGTGGAGCAAGCAGAGCCAGATGATCGATGAGCGCCCAGGGCAGAGTCGCTCGATGTGTTCCAAAAATCAGCGTGCAGATATACATTCCAGGTACGACATACCGACAGGTACACAGGATAAACAGGGCGAGTGAGGCAAGGTACAGTACACGAGAGCGCGATCCGTCATGTCCGTACACCGTCCGCCCGGGGACTTGCGTGTGTGGCCCGCGGGTGCAGCGGCGCCACGACGTCCTCCATGTCGTCGTCCTCGTCGCTGTCCTCGTCCGCGAGCTCATCGACCTCCGTCTGGTGCCCGCTCCCTAATGTGGACGGCTCCCCAGGTACAGGCACGGCAGCTGCTGCTGCCGCGGAGGCACTTGAGGCTGCGATGGACGCGAAGAGCTCGGGGAAGGCGTTCACGTCCATTACAAGATGTGGGCCACCGGCGTATGCTGCCATGGGTGGTGGGGGCTGGTCGACTGCGGGCCGAGGTGAAGGGTGTGCCGGAGAGGGAGCCTGAGGTGGTGATGTAGGTCGGGGTGGCTCTGAGGCCGCCGTCGGTTGTGGTTGTGGCATGGGCTGCGCGGCTTGGGCTGGTTGAGGAGCCTGGATAGGGATAGAGGGCATGACGGGTGGTGGGTACGCCACAGGTTCCTCGTCCTCGTCCCCATCCGCAATCTCAGTAAGTTGCGCGGCCAGTAGCGCGAGCTGGGCTTGCAGCGCGGCGCGCTCGTCCTCCGTCAAGACCGCGCGTGGAGGCTCCGCTGGCGCCGCCACCCCAGCAGCGTTCACGAGCGCGCTGAGTACAGCAGCAAGATCCGCGTCGCCGTCAGCGAGGGGCGCTGGCGGGACCGCAGAGGAGCCGCCCTGCGCGGATGAGCTCGCCGCGGCGCCGGATGCGTTCGAGGACGACGAAACGGAAGCCGAGAGCTCGAGGCCCCCGAAGTTGATCGCCTGGAGTATATGCTGCGCGGCCTCCCAGGCATCGCTGCCCTCGCCCGACTCGTCCTTCTCTTCCGCGGTCTTGGCAGTGCTGCTTGCGGTGGCAGCGGTGGTTGGGGCTGCAGGTGGGGGTTGGCTGGCAGCCTTTGCTTGCGCGGATTGGCCGGCGGCGGGGTGAGGATACCCGGGGTAGTGTCCGTAAGGGTACGAATATGGGTAGCCGTTGTACGGTGGCTGAGCGCCGCCTGGGGTGGGCGGATGTGGATGTGCCTGGAGCGGGGCGTGCGTGAACGGCGAGGATGGTTGTGTGGGGGCATGATGCGCCGCGTACGTTGTCTGTGCGAGTGTCTGCGGCCGTCGTGTCGTCCGCTTCGATGTCTGCATGAACCCGATGACAGATACCAAACAAACGAAAGGAGCAAATCGCGCGTCGTGAGCATATCGGAAACTTCTCGGAGAGAGCGTACGTACCGCGCCGCCTTCCCACGTAGGGTTCAGGCGATACTTCCCGCCCGCACGCTTCTCCAGGCGGCCTCTTTTGTACGCCTTCTGCAGTGCCTGGGATGCACTCGGCCGGAAATTTGTCTGTAGCGGGTACCGAGCAGCCATCCACGTGAAAAGATCTTTCGGAGCGGCACCTTCCGCATCCCCACAGTCCAAAAGCGCCTCGACGATCATCTCTTCGTAAGAAGGCAGGTCTTCTGCTGGTGGAGGGGGCGGGGGTTGTGCGGGAGGTATTGGAGGACGAACGAGGGGAGTGGAGTTGAATAATGGATGCTGTCCGTGGGCATGCGGCGGGGGTGGCGAATGCGCAGGCACAGGCGCAGGATAGCCTGGGGGCGGGCCATAAGGTGAATATTGGTAGTGTGCGGGGTATGCAGCGGGAGGGGCGTAATATGGGGCATGAGGGTAGGCGGTCTGCGGATTTTGCGGCTGCGGGACGGCGTAGCTGTAGTGGGTGTAAGGGTACGGGTTGGGAGGGTGGAGGCTTGCGTGCTGAGCCTGGGGCTGGGGCGTTGACGCGTGCGAAGCAGGGGCGGGGGATGGCTGAGAGGGACCAGCCTGTGGCTGAGACGGCGCATTGGCGGCGGATGTCTCCCCTCCGTTGGGCTGGGGTGCAGGAGAGGGCGCGGCGGTGATTGTCGCACCAGAGTCGGAATTACTTGCCTTCTCTTTTTCCCTCGCTTCTTCGGCAGGATCCCTCAAGGAGCCCATAGGCGGATCTGGGTCCACCGCCGGCGGAGCAGGAGGACCTGGCGGATGGACCTGGTGTGAGGGCGTACCTGCATTCGAAGGCGAAGCATTTCCGTTCAAGGGTAATGGGGGAGGATTTGCAGTAGCCGCATCAGGCTGAGGTGCAGGTGAAGTTGGTGGAGGAGGCTGAGGTTGGGCGGTCTTCTTCAGCTCAAGAATGGCCGCTTCAAGATCAGCCGGCCAGATGGTTTTCTTGACGTGTAATGGTACATGAGGCTCGAACAGCAGACATATTTCGATGATCTGCGCCGGTGGAAGGAGGGCAAGGTATGTTTTCTTCGAGGACGTCGCGTCGATGCTCGTGCTGATGCTCGCGCTCGCACTCGGGTTTACAGGCGTTGGATTGGGCGCTTCAGATGTACCGACTAGAACAGCATTGGCTAGAGAAAGGAGGGCAGGTGTATTGTAGACGCACCTGTGGATGGCGGACTCGCCGGGGGCGGAGGGGTGTTTGTGGCGGGCATGGGATTGCAGCTATACAGCCGCTGTGCAGTTTTTCCCTTCAAGATTCTCAGCCACACGCGCCCCCGCACTCGGCGCTTGTCAGGCGCTTATGCCTGACCGTCCTCTGGCGCGCATACACTCACCTCTATCCGCACCGCGACCTTCGACCATCTGGCATCTGCCTCCTCTTCGCCATTCCTTAGAGTCTCTAGGTCTCTCTCGCTGCGACCTTGACCTTACATGGGAACATCTCCTCTGCATGCTGTAGCGTCTTCTTGGCTGGGGTCTACATACCTACATGCGTTCGCACTGTCGGTCAGAGCTGGCTTAATTTCTCAGCGACCTCATGATGGTAGTCATCGGTGCGTGTCTTCACGTTATGCGGTGCGCTCGGCCGAAGAAGTCGAAATATGTATATTGAACCCTTGATTATGCATTTCGCAATACACCTCCGTCGTGCACGGGCACTCGTGCTACATTGCCAATTACTGCACTGACTGAAATGGCGGGTTGCCGTCACTCTGCCTTACAACATGCTCGCCCACCTGAGACGTACGCATGGGCAGCGAGCGATGACCATTACTTCTGAGTCCATCGATATGGCGATAGCGATGGCATTGCTCAAGTGACCGGAGGGTTGTTCTATAAGAGGACAGCTATCGACGACAATCAGCTCTCAGGACACCCTCAACATTACCACTCGTACTCACCTCAAACACCATGACGAAGCAGATCGTATTCACCGAGGAGGCCCTCCCTCCTCTTCCTGTCTACTGCAAGTGCATATCTCGTCGAGAGATATTGTGGCGTCTCACCTTCCCGTAGCGCAAGCTGTGATCTCCGGAAAGACCATATACGTCTCCGGGAGCATTGGCATCACCAGAGACATGAAGCTCGTTGACGGCGGTGTGCAGGCGCAGACGGTGAGTTACGATCTCCGTCGATACGGGTTCCATCTGGCTTACCGGCAATCCCGCCAGCGCGCCGCACTTGAGAATATGACGAAAGTGCTCAAGGGGGCCGGCGTTGGCCTCGAGAGCGTCCTCAAGGCGAACATCTACCTGACCAACCTCGCGCGCGACTTTGCGCCGATGAATGAGGTGTACCTTGAGGTGAGCTTAACTGCATGCACGTTCTACATGATAGTGCGTTCTAGGCAACTGACGATCCTTCGCACGATCAGTTCTTCGCCACAAACCCGCCGGCGCGTACGTGCATCGGCGTCGCCGCGCTGCCGCTGGGGGCTGAGGTCGAGATTGAGTGCATCGCCGAGCTGCCCTGAAGCACGCCGGCGGCATTTGCACAAATGTACGATAACACAGCTATGAAAGGACGGGTAACAGCAGATTGGCCTTGTACGCTCTGCAGATCCTCGGCATACCGCGGGCTCCGTGTGCGGACTACAGCAAAGACGTAAAGGAGCTATGTGTCCGGAGCGGATGCAGATGAGCTTGTTGCTAGCTATGTCGCCGCGCAACCTCCCATCCGTCTTGAACGTCAGAGAAGCCAGCGCACATCGGTATCTTGCTCGCGCCTTCTCCCGCGGTGAAACTGTTTGCGTACTCTCCAAGTGGCACTTCATTGACGTAAAGAGCGTACAGCACAAAAATACAGGATAGGACAAGGCGTGCCTTACCACGGAAGATTAGCCAGCGGGAAGTACCGCCGCAGGAGAAGCCTGTTCTGTATGAGTTCGGGACGAAGCCAGCTCGTAGGTTTACGTATGGCATTGTTTGGGCTTGCCCGCCGGATCGTCCTCCGTCGGTCGTTCGCGTTCATTACGATCACCATGCAGGACACGAGCGAATACAGAAGACGAAGACACGTCAAATAGCCTTGCTACAATTGCGAAGTTGCGCCGGCTGCGACCGCTATACAGAACGCTGTGCCTCCTGAAACAACACCTCCCCCTTCTATGGGCGTATCTCAAATGCGTCATCCAGCTGCAGTCCAGTATACATCGTACGTACAAGGAGACCCACCGCCGTGCCCCTTGCGATTGCCCTTTCTTGACACGGCGTATACTCCGACACGACGTAATGGGCATTGGATGCATATGCGCGAGACGACATTCCTCGCAGATAGTATGTACATCGGCCACTTTGGGTCGCATTTAGCGGAACGTTTTCCTGATACGAGTTACCTAGGGCTCGTTCTCCGCTGTCGCAAGGCGATATGCCTCTCGGATCAACGCCTCCGCCTCCACCGAACGCGGTTTGATTACGCATTGACAACCTTCAGGAGGACTGTAAAATCTGTCGTCAGCGACCATTTATAGAGGAACTACGTTCAGAACATACCTCACAAGGCCGTGGCCTTCCTCGTACTTCGCCGATACAGGGTACCCTTTGTCGTCCAGCGGTAAACTGAATTCGAAGACGTGCAGCAGTGAGGCGATGTTGATGAAAAGGGAAGGGATCGCGAGATAACGTCCGGGACAAATCCTGTTATGAGACGGACGTCACCGTCGTGCCTCAATTCATGGGTGAAGGCTGCGCGTACCTTCGACCGAATCCGAACATATAGTCAGTAGGGTCCTGCACGGTGACGTCCAACTTTCCGTCCTTGATGAAGCGCTCCGGACGAAATGCGAAGGGATCCTCGTATGTTACAGGATCGTGCAAGATGTCCCTGTCAAATTATGACCGCCGAATAGCAATCACGACAAACGAGGTGAGTAGGGTGCCAGTGAAGATATCAAACGGATTAGTGCGCACCAAACGTTCGCGATAATCGTAGTTCCCGCAGGAACGAAATTTCCGTTGACTTGATCGTCATCGAGCGTGCTATGGGGGATACCGACAGGAAAGACCACGTGCCAGCGCAGGGCTTCTTTGACGATCGCATTGATGTAAACGAGTGCGTCGGTATCGCTATGGTCGGGAAGCCGACCACGGCCGACGATTGCGTCCAACTCGGCCTGGGCTCTCTTCTGGACGTCTGGATATAAAGCCATTGCGATGCAGAATGCTTCAAGTGTGTATCCAGTCTGCTCTCGAGGTTTAGTTTCCCGAACCTGTGGACTCGGGGTCCTAAGGGACATACCGTATCCGAACTGCCTACATCAAATAGTTCGTCAGACTATGATTCGCAAAGTCTCCGGTATGCAAGGCGTACCTGCAACGGCAACTGCGCAGACATTTTTCGCGATGTCTATGTCTTCCAAAGCAAGAGATGACTGATCATCGCGTTTCCCCGTCATCCGCATCAAGAGGTCCGTGGCGACGCCTGGGCGAAGCTCACCGGAGTCCTACAATAACAACGGTCATCGCGATATACCAAGAGCCAATCGAGCGGTACTCACCAGACACTGCCGAACCTCATCGAAGAGCGAATGTTTCATCCTCTCGTTGGCGATCTTGCATTTGGCGAACATTTTTTGGAAACCGGCGCCAGGAAACCAAGAAGGAAGGTATCTGAGAAAGGGCAGGATTTCAACGGCGAAATGGCCTGGAGTGGATTGTCCAACGCCTTCAATAGCGTCCGCGGCTACAAACAGTCGTACATCGGTTTCATCCTTGATGTCCGCGCCATAGACCGTCTGCAGAATGGTCCCTTGCATAGAGCTGCGTTTGCCGATTATCCAAGTCAACGCACAGCTCATCGCCACCCCGAATGATGTCCACTCACTATCGAATGTTTTCCCTTAACGCCGTTGAAGATTCGAGAAGGCTCCCTAGGAACCTGTGCGTGCATGTGCGTTGTATGAACAGGTATCTGTGAATCGTGCCCGGATGAAAGTGCTGCCAGAATTCGCGCCGATGTCTCCGCCACCACTGGCCGTATGGTAGGAGGGCGGGGTTGTGATCCTGTCCGGAGCTAACCGTGTGCGGTCAGCAGCTACGTGCGTACTGGAAGTGGATCTGAACGACTCACAGCTCGATCACCGGGTTCGGGGGTCTGTCTGGGGTATTCTTTGAACGTCTGTTGAGAAGCTCGTTGGCGAGCTGCGCGCTCCCAACCACAAGCATGGGTGTTCCCAGGACGTGCATGTAGACCATCTCGCCTGGCGCGGAAGTCAAAATCAGCTTTGAAGAGTCCTAGCAAAATCATCCAAATGTACGTACCGTACTGCGCGCAGAGCGCGCGATACCCACGCCAAGGCTTGTTTTTGGGTATGTCGAGCATATTCCCGATGACGGGAAAAGGACGAGGTCCCGGAGGTAGAGGAAGACCTCGCGTACGGGCTCTCCAGCTCAAGACAGACCTCACGTAGAGCACGACGAGGGCAAAAAATGCAAATACAAGAGCGAGCCCGGGAGAGGACAAATACGGTTCGAATGGCATGTTGGGCGACGACCGGAGGTCCAACGGGAACTTAGACGACACCCCCGCAGCGACTTCAGTCTCTTTATTGGCCCCCTTAAAAGAAGTAAGGAATAGCGTTAGAATACGAACTGGTCATCCCGCGGACTAGCCGAAAGTTAGTCCAACAGCGTGAGTGAAGAACCAGATACGCGGCACGCTGCCGGAGAGGACCAATTGAACGTGATCGAATCCGCGTACGTCTTGGTCGCATACGTATATCGGCACTGGGCGAGTGACAGCGCGTGGCATAGCCAGACGGCATTCAACATCGACTGCGCATGCCCGGAGTACCTGAACAACTATACACAGTTAAAGCGTTCACACACATGTTGAATGCGACTACGCACCCGCGAAACTTCCCCGCATCAAGCCAGCGGCGAAGCGGCGGTCTGTGAATTGGCATCACATCAGCTGCCCGTGTCTCGAACCTTGAAGTTGCACCTTTCAGGTCCACCAGCTCCAACTCTTATGTCAAGAAAAGGAGCGCGGCACGCTGAGACCGTGATATGTACGCAAGTGTTACAGTCCTTGATAAGGGATTTTATTAGTAGGAAAGCCCAACTTGTCATCTTACGCTACTGAAGGTCTCGAAAGAAGGGACTGAACGAGGGGGGGTCGATCGTAGTTAGATGCCTACCACTCGCCTGCCATGGCCGCTCAAGTACCGGATAAGGGGGGAGACTGCTTCGATGAAACGGGGCTTGACAGTATACTGACAGTCTGAGGGTATCTGGTGACCGTCAACGCGGACGTCGGAAGAGTTACGCGCGACAAAGGTCCGCAAGAGCACTTACGTGAAGAGCCAATGCGTTTCTGCGTACCTCACCACAATTGGGACTTGTCTGTCCAGAGGATAGATGTCGAAGACGTGCAGGACAGAGGCGCGATAGTCAGATACACTGGTGACTCATCTGCGATATGCCGCCCCGGTCATGGCCTGCTCCGAGCCGATGAGCAATCAAACGTCGCAAAAACAAAATCGCGTGGACGGGGGGAATCGGGACTTGCCTTCACGCATGAAGGGCTCTGGCCTGTATTTTTCGGGATCGTTGTCGACCTCCAGGTCATGGAGTATCTCCCTAAGGTCCATATCAACATGTGATAAATGTTCATGGAATAGAAACGAGAGGACCCACGACATATGCTGGGATCATCTCTTACATGGGCCCTTAGTAGTAGTACCAGTGCTTCTAATGCACGTGCGGTCAAATTATTTGTCAAATCTCACCACGCACAGTGCGGACTCATATGAATAACGCGCGTTCCGAGTCGCTGATACTACACGTACATCAGGTTCGAATTCGCTTGGTCCTATTTTCGTTTCTGATACGAGTCCGGCGGCCCTTCTTGAAAGCTCTAAGACATCGCAAGGCGATATGCCTCTTGCATCATTGCCTCCGCCTCCGCCGAACGTGGTTTGATCACGCATCGGAAACTCTCGGGAAGACTACAAGATCTCAACTTAGCAGATGTATGCAACGTGTCTGTGGAGGGGGAAAGGCTGAATACCACACATACCTCACAAGACCATGGGTTTCCTCGTACTTCACCGATACTGGCTGCCCGTTGCGGTCGAGCGGTAAACTGATGTCGAAGACGTGCAGGATTGAGACGATGTTGATGAACAGGGAGGGGATTGCGAGATGGCGTCCGGGACAAATCCTGTCAGGAGACGTCACAACCCTGTTGCAATGAACGGGAGAAAGCTGCACATGCCGTCGACCGAATCCAAACATATAATCGGCCGGGTCCTGCACAGTGGGGTCCAGCTTTCCGTCCTTAATGAAGCGCTCTGGACGAAACACGAAGGGATCCTCGTATGTGTCGGGATCATGCAGGATGCTCCTGTCAATGGGATAATGAGATAGGTTAGCGGACCATTAGTGAACGCGTTCAGCGGGTTAATGTTCATGCTCACCAGACGTTGATGATTATCGTAGTCCCAGCAGGGATGAAATACCCATTGACCTCATCATCCCCGAGTGTGCGGTGGGGTAAGCCCACAGGCACGACTGCGTGCCTGCGCGGGGCTTCCTTGAGGACTGCGTTCACGTATACGAGGTTGTCGGTATCGCTATGGTCAGGAAGGCGACCGGAGCCGACGATTGCGTCCAGTTCGGCCTGAGCATATTCTTCTAAACGTCGGGATACAAAGCCATGGCGAGGAAGAATGCTTCGAGCGTGTAGCCGGTCTACCCAAGAAACCTGCGGTTTGTTACTCGAACATAGCAGCGTACTCTCAAGCTAGGTATGAACCTCCTATGAAGGGGGGGTGCGGGTGACCCCCCGTGGGAACGTCTGAGTTGGAACCCCTTGGTGAGAGAACGAGCGGGCTTTCAATGGATGGCTGAAGCTCCCGGCCCTCGAGAGCTCCATAGCGGACTGTGGGCGACGTATCACAATAAAAAATTGCTCTTGGGGAATGCTGTCTTCTCCAAACCACCTCATATATTTTCAGGATTTTCAGCTGCGTAGAACGGCGGGCGAGGAAAGACGTCGAGACACTTTTTGGCGCGTCGTTCCCACGGGGGTCACCCGCACCCCCCCTCATAGGGAGGGTCCAGCCTCTATTCTGAAGGAACGACTGTCTTCCGCAGAACTAGAGTGCTGGTTCACGAGCCTACTCTCAAGCGTACCGTATCCGTACTGCCTGCGTTGCGAGTTTCGTTAGACCATGATTCAGAGGGGCTCCGGAATGGAAGCATTACCCTCAACAGCGATTGCGCAGACATCCTTCGCAATTTCTATCTCTTCCAGAGCGGGGACTGACTTGACATTGTAGTCCGCCGCCATCTGTGTCAAGAGCTTTGCGGCAATGCCTGTACGATGCTCGCTGTTGAAATACGGTGACGTTGAATCTATCTAGTACACATAGCACCTGTCGTATACGTGCATATCGGACTTTCATTCGAGTACTTACTTTACTTACCTATCACTTTAAACTCCGCACCACCTCCTACGTACGGCCGTGCTACGTCTCTCTTTCCTCAGTCGTTCTTCCACCGACTGAGGTATGTTCATCCT
>NW_007360325.1:412385-418612 GCF_000271585.1 Trametes versicolor FP-101664 SS1
AGCTCCCGGCCCTCGAGAGCTCCATAGCGGACTGTGGGCGACGTATCACAATAAAAAATTGCTCTTGGGGAATGCTGTCTTCTCCAAACCACCTCATATATTTTCAGGATTTTCAGCTGCGTAGAACGGCGGGCGAGGAAAGACGTCGAGACACTTTTTGGCGCGTCGTTCCCACGGGGGTCACCCGCACCCCCCCTCATAGGAGGGTCCAGCCTCTATTCTGAAGGAACGACTGTCTTCCGCAGAACTAGAGTGCTGGTTCACGAGCCTACTCTCAAGCGTACCGTATCCGTACTGCCTGCGTTGCGAGTTTCGTTAGACCATGATTCAGAGGGGCTCCGGAATGGAAGCATTACCCTCAACAGCGATTGCGCAGACATCCTTCGCAATTTCTATCTCTTCCAGAGCGGGGACTGACTTGACATTGTAGTCCGCCGCCATCTGTGTCAAGAGCTTTGCGGCAATGCCTGTACGATGCTCGCTGTTGAAATACGGTGACGTTGAATCTATCTAGTACACATAGCACCTGTCGTATACGTGCATATCGGACTTTCATTCGAGTACTTACTTTACTTACCTATCACTTTAAACTCCGCACCACCTCCTACGTACGGCCGTGCTACGTCTCTCTTTCCTCAGTCGTTCTTCCACCGACTGAGGTATGTTCATCCTACGGTTTGCTACTCACACTACATACTCACTCTGTACTTACAGCTCCCGCTCACCCGCGTCTGCTATCAGAGACCAGTTCGGGTCATATTCCTAGCCTATTCAGGACCGGAATACGGGCCAATGCCCCTCGTGCTACCAAGAGTCTCGAAACTATAACAGGCGCAGCTGCTCGGCGTCAGCCTGTCCCTACTGTAAATGGTAGAACCGCAATGTCAGTGGCGGGCATGTGTACTGCCCATGTCTCCAGCTTTATGATCAATGCAGTACTCACTCGCGTTCGCCACTTAAGCACTGGGTACGAGAGATGCTGCTCCGATAGAACGGGGCTTGATCGTACATTGACAGTCCCGTGGGTATCTGATGACCGTTAACGCATACGTTGGAAGAGCCACGCACGACAGACCGAACCTGCACTTACGTGAGGAGCCCATCCGTTTGCTTGTATTTGACCGTGATTGGATGTCCGTCATTGCCGAGAGGAGGGCCGATGTCAAAAACACGCAAAACGGAGGCGACAATAAGGTACAGTGACTCATCTGCGAAGTGCCGCCCCGGGCAGACCCTGCTCGTTGGGCGATTAGACTCCACAGACAAAGCTCCACGTGAACGTCAGGGGACCTGCCTTCTCCCATATCCGAACGCAAAGGCGTACGGGTCGCGAGCGGTGTCGTCCAACTCGTCATCACGTAGAAATCGCTCAGGCCTAAATTCTTCGGGATCCTCGAAGACTTCTGGGTCATGAAGCATTGCCCTAATGTCCACGTCAGACAGCGAGCGACTGTCGTGGTATACCAACGCACCAGGTGTTCGGCATGATGATCGTGCCGGCTGGTATGAAGTACCCATCCAGCTCGTCGTCTGCGACTGTGTTATGCGGCAGGCTCAGCGGGAGGACGACATGCCACCGCAAGGCTTCCTTTATGATGGCGTTGACATATGGGAGCTCGTCTCGGTCCCCATAATCGGGGAGGCGGCGTGAACCCACGACCGCGTCAAGTTCAGCTTGAGCCGTCTTCAAAACGTTCGGGTAGAGCGACATCGCGAGGAATACCGCCTGCAGGGTGGAGAACGACTACAATGTTGTCAGCCGGATATGAACAACTAAGCTTCAGGGCCCGTCCTCACCGTGTCAGCACCCGCTGGACTTCGTATATGAGCGTGATTCAGAAGCTTAAAAAATGTGAGCTTCTCACCTTCGAACGCTACCAGACCAACATTTTTGATAACATCTTCCCAATATGCATTCTCGGAACTGGAGCCTGCGGGTGTAATGAGCTTAGACAGCAAAACCGAGATGCCGCATGGAGCAGCCCGGCCTTCGTTCTGTAGGTAGAGGGTTATTATTCTGAAGACATCATGTTGAAGAAACCTCGATAACTTACTAGCGCAGCATTCAAAGTCGCAAACGGTGTCTCTTTGAGATGCTCAACGGCCGCCCGGCACTTCGCGAACGCATCGTGGAAGTCCGTGCCAGGCACCCAGCTCGGCAAGTGTCTCAAAAAGGGGAAGATTTCGACCGGGTGCACGCCGGTTGCAAGCGTCGCCGTGCGTGAGATCGCTTCGTCCACGACACTGACTAGCTCGTCGCCATTTTCCTGAGCGCCGATATTGTAGAGCACTTTCATCATCGTGGCAGCAAAGATGCTGCGATTATGAGATGAGCGTACGGCGTTGCACCGAAACGAGAGTCCTACTCACTAACGAAGGTGCTCCTTCAGATCATCAGGGGACACAAGGAGTTTCCGCATGAATTTGTGCAACATTATGTGCTGAGTGTCCCTGTATTGTCGCGTAGCCCCAGGGTGGAAGATCTGCCAAAAGGCCCTTCGGTGATCCCTCCACAACTGCCCGTAGGGCATCGCGCTCAAGGCCACGCTGTTTCCTATGCTAGTGCATGCTATCAGTGCCATAACCCCACAAAAGAGACCGTACAGGAGACTCACAGATCCAGTACCGTGCTATATTGCCGATCGGAAGTGTTTGCGGACCGCTTTTCGAGCAGCTCTCTAGCCGCAGTCGCACTACCAATGACGAGCATAGGCTGCCCGCATATACTTAGGTACACCATATCACCTGTCGCAATTGCTATGAGAGTAAACGGCACGAATACAGGATCCTCACCATATTTCCTACACAAGTCCCGCAACCCGATCCCCTGCTTGCGAAGTGGTAGGTCCAGGAGGTTGCCAATCAGCGAAAGCGGTCTTGGCCCTGGAGGAGGTGGCCGGCCTCTTTGGCGACGCCTAGAAACGGCGAGCCCACGCGCATAGGAAAGCACCAGGTACAGTACAACCGAGAGGGCTGCGACGCCGGATGCTGAGCTGAGGGAGTACATGGTAAGGAAGACGATGCCGGCGCGCCTTCAACTGACCCCTGGTTTTTCGATAAAGCAGGCGAGGCATTTTGCTTCCCAGGGATGACACATGCCTGCGAAGACCGAAGGATGCCGGTGCGCACTGCGCTCCAGGAAGACGGATACATCGAGTAATGGAAACGCTCGGCTCAACCTTGTTGGCAGCCCACCTGATACAAAGCGATTCGGACAGGTCCCTAAACGGCGTTAGTGAGGGTATTATCATATGAAAATACATAGCATCGTCATGTGAGTGTCGGAAGAGGGCTGGCAAATACCACTCGTGTATATATGGATAAAGTCATGCACGGATGCAGCATATTTGACTCTACGTAGGCACGAAGGCCTTCGATTGCGCTTTCAGAATCAACTCTTCAGCTTTCCTCGAGCGGGGTCTGATCGTGCACCGACAGTCCTCGGGCTTCCTATTGGCATTGTCAGAAGTTCTATGTAGCCACCATAGCATCGAAGTACGTACGAGACCAAACCGTGGCTTTGCTCGTACTTGATCTTGAGCGGCCGGCCGTCCTCATCGAGCGGAGGGCCGATGTCAAAGACATGCAGTGCGCACGCGATGTGGAGGAACAGCGATATATGCGCAAAATATCGCCCAGGGCAGATCCTGACAGCGGTGTTATGTGCATCAGCATCCACGCGAGTGTGGTTGTGATAAAACCGCAAACACTCACCTTCTGCCAAATCCGAAAATGAACGCGTTGGGGTCGCGCACGGTCGGGTCTAGTTTGCCGTCGCGTATGAAGCGCTCTGGGCGAAATTCGTCGGGGTCGTCGTACGCTTCGGGATCGTGCATGATGTCCCTGTTTATGACGATGAGTGCAACCGCGACAAGATGAGGATGGGAAATGCCGAGACGCGCACCAGAGATTCGTAATGAGAACGGTTCCAGCAGGAATGAAGTAGCCATGGAACTCATCGTCCTCGAGCGTAAAGTGCGGAACGCCAAGGGGAAGGACGAGGTGCCAGCGCAGCAGCTCCTTGATGAGAGCATTGACGTACACCAGATCGGGGCTGTCGCTGTACTCGGGAAGGCGGTGGGGCCCGACGACTGATTCCAGCTCTGCTTGGGCCCTTCTCTGGACTTCGGGATACAGCGCCATGGCTACAAAGAACGCACTCAGCACAGACGAACTCTGCGGAATGTATTAGTACATGAGAAGCATGCTGAGAGTGCTCGTGTATATTCCTTACCGTATCTGTGCCACCTGAGAGTAAAATCTGTTGAGCGAATGGGATGTATGCGCGTAATGTTAACTCGCCTTGTATAGACACACTGCAGACATTCCTCAAAATGTCCTCATCCGCAGGTCCAAGCTCCCGGCCTGCTCTTGCAAGCAATGTCGCGGCGATACATTCGCGGGTCTCTCCGCGTGCCTGAGAAAGTTGTACGTCAGCTATTTCGTGCAGCTTGGGGACTACATGGACTCACCGCAGCTTCCTTCACTCCATCGAATGTTACGTCCCTCAACCGCAGATTTGCGGCTCGACACTCGGCGAACAACTTCAGTGATCCGGCGCCGGGAAACCAACTGGGCAAAAATCGCAAAAACGGGAACATCTCCACCGCGAAGTGACCAGGGGTAGACTGGTCTATCGCGACAAACGCGGCCTTTATCATCGCGAGGTACTGGTCATGTTCATCAGCGATGTCGATGCCATAAGTGATCTTGAGCAAAATTCCCGACAGTGAGCTGTCATAGCTCGTAGTCAGTGGCATGAGCGAACCAAGGAACCAAGGAGCTTACAACTTGATGTGATGGGTCACTTGTGAGGGCGACTGAATAAGTCTTGCTAGAAAGCGGTGCGCATAATCGGACTGGACCGTGTTATACTTTGTTACGACGCCCGGGTGGAACTGTTGCCAAAATACACGTCGGTGGCGCCTCCACCAATCACCATAGCGAATTGCGCCAAAATTGACGTCCTGTCCCGACCTGACCAGCGTTCAGTGTGCCCCAGGCGTCGTAGCGGAAGAGACGCACAGCTCGACAACAACATTATCTGACCGGTCGGAGGTGATCCTGGACCGCTTGTCGAGATAGTCAATCACCACGCGGTGGTTTCCAAGCACGAGGATAGGTTGCCCAATGACGTTCAGGTAGGCGATCTCGCCTGGAATATTTATCAGATCTATGGATGGATACAAGAGCGACGATGCTTACCGTATGTTCTTGATATGTCGCGATAGGCGATCCAAGGCTTGTATTTAGGTACATCGAGCATATTGCCGATGATGGGGAGCGGCTTGGGACCAGGAGGTACTGGAAGGCCGCGCGAACGTGTTCTCCATTCGATGGCCGACCGCAAGAAGACACAGAAAGCAATGCAAAGAGCTAAGGATATCGCAACCGGTAGCATGCCGAGCGTAGGGTCTGGCTGCGCCATGCCGAGCGAGACTATGGGAGTCAAGCGAAGCCCGGCCGGGGGAGCTTATGAGGCTTGCGCGTGAGAGACCACGCTTCAGCGTGCTGAGTGAGGTACAGGCCAGTTCTAGGTGCCGAGAGACCTGGTTTCCTTATAACTCGAAGGGCGCCTGCTGGCGCGGTTCCTTGCTCGTCAATTTTGCCTTCGCCGGGGTCGAAGGTTAGAGTACCTTAGGTGAGAAATGACGTAGCGCACACTTTTGAGTCCCTTCTGTGGGGGTGGAGATCCTTGCTCTGACGAGTAAGGGATCCTGCGAAACTGAGGGAAATTACGTGTAGAGACGGGCAGAGGGTCGGGTGATGAGCGTTATAAGTAGCAAGGTTTGAAAGTTTTCCATCCTTGTCCTCATGGCCGTCCGTCTGACCATGCGTTGCATCTTCGGGAGGAACAGGAGGAGGAGGGTGTTTCAGGAGTGCAGAAAGACCGAACCACGAAAGCGCGCAAGTACTATAGAGTGACCGGTCGTGGCTCGTTGGAAGAAAGGCCTGGGTGGTTGGCTGGCGACGCGCGTGGCGTTGAGTACACCGGGGGCACCGGGCTGTGTGACACCGTGTAACACAGAAATCACACAGAAATCGCAGTCCAAAAGAGATCAGTGTGTGACACCGCGTCGCAGCCAAATCACATTTAAAATACGGCTCAAGTGTGATAAAGATGTGGCTCAGGATGTAACCATATAATGACACACGAAATTTGAACTGCATTTGCTTTATGTGCCACAAGGTGTAACACAGAAAAGCCATTCAGAATGAGCCACTCT
>NW_007360325.1:423635-438319 GCF_000271585.1 Trametes versicolor FP-101664 SS1
TGTATGTGTTTTTTCAAAGTATCCATTGTGTACAGCTGTTCACAGAACTATGCCTGTACATGCCTGTTCAAGAAATTAAGCCTGTGCATACCTGTTCAATGAATCAAGCCCGTATATGACTGTTCAAAGTACTGTATAACGGAGCATGCAGTGGGATCTGTGGGCGAACAGACAAGGACCTCAGTACGGTGCACTTGTGGTACGGGTGCAAGACTGAGGGGTCAAAATGAGAGGCGGTCAGTATATGTGAGCGCTGCACGAGCGACGAGCGGGAACACGAGGCGGGAGATGGAAAGGCGCAGAATGCAAACATGTACTGTAAATGGAAACAATGAATCGATGAATGAGTGATATACAAAAGGTGGCGCAGGGGTAAGCAAAGGTCAAGAAGGCGCAATCGTGCAGTAAGTAACAGTAGCATATCATAGAGCAAGGTGTAGGTATACCCGGTATGCAATAGGTCGAGCGTGAGGTACGACAAGTGTGTGTGTCGCACATACAGCATCCGCACGCGCAGGCATCGGGAGCTCGTGCTGTCACTGCGCTCGGATTGCTTGCTCCAACACTGTATAGAAAGTATTGTAGAGATCAGACAACACATGGAGACGAGGATTCAGAGGGGAAGAGCAGAGACTCAGGGGGAAGGGAAAGTGGATTATTCCGAAGCTCGGGGCCCGTGTACGTACAGGTGGGCCGTGGCCGCCCGCCATTCGCTCTTTCATTGCACAATTACACCTGGTATGCGTTACGGCTATCGTTGTGTCGCTGATATAGTCAAGTGGCAACTAAGACAACGTTTTCGGTCCGGCCATACTGCTCCACGGTTCGAGCCCCAGCATGGCACACTTTTTGGTCTGAAATCTGCGCATCGGTGGCAGGCGAAGTGCCTGCCCCCGTCTTCGCCCGCTATGACCCTATTCGAGCCGCGCCCACCATACTAAGGACGAAAACGTATCATATACACCCTCAACGTACTACTCTGACATCCACTACACGTACAATCCCGGTACTTCCGAACCGATCCCTTCGATTCCCCCTTTCCGTCCCGCGTTTCGCCCTCCTGCCTGCTCATACAGTCACGTGAACGCAAACGACGCGACACATCGCATAGCGTCGGATCGGTCAACAGGTCCCCAATGAAATAACTCACGTCCGGCTATCCACCGGCACAGCGCAACCTGAGTGCGCGCTAAGGCCGACAGCGCGGTCGCATCGTTCGGTAGGCCGGTTCCCGCGCCGCCCATGCACATGCGTGGCATGTAGTACACCGCAAGCCCGGCCGCAGCAAGCATGTACAGCGCCATCGCGATGAGTCTGACCCAATCTTGCAAGGGAAGTCCTTGAACCTGCAACGCATACCTGTTAGATGAACAGTCATGGTCGTAGAAATGAGCTCGATACCTGACAGGTGGGAGTCGTTTGCGCCTGTGCAGCAAGCGGAGCGGAGTGGCCAGCAGGTGTCGCAGGACGCTTCAATGGCACGAGGACCACAGACGGCGGGATCGGAGCATGCTCAAGGAAGGCGCTGGAAGTAGGCGCTGTGTCGCCGTGGCTACGTGAAGCGGTCGTCTGTGGTGGATGTGCCCTGACGAAGACATGCTGTGGCTGTGGTCCGCCGCTTGAGGAAGTGGATATGTCGACGGATAGAGACGTGTCGGGCGTCAGGGGAAGCGGCGGGGGAATGTACGCCGTCTCAGTGGACTTGTGGACCATGAGGCGGGTGTTGGTGGGTTGCCGCAGACGTTTTTGGAGACCGATGATGTCCACTAAGAGAAAGAGCCAGTGAGTGAACTCGTGAACTCGTGAACGGCGTTGGCAGAGACGAACATTCTTTATCCCTCTTCTCAGACGTCAGACGAGCCACGTCCTCATCATATTGAAATTGTAAGTTCAGATAGCTGGTTTTCACGGTATCCACAGCAGCGGTCGCATCTTCAAGCTGGGAGCTGAGACTGGAACATCGGTCGCGGTAGATAGTGACCTCCGAAGACAGTGATGCCTTGTGCGCCGGGTCAGATGAGATGGTCCTTGACATGAAAACCACACTCACGTTCTCTCGTTCGAGGAAAGTGGCGCGGCTGTCTAAGTCCTTCGTCGCGCACTTCAGCTCCACCAAGGACGCGTCACGCGAGTCGCGTTCGGCTTCGACATCTCTAAGCGTTTCCTGGAGAACACCCTGAGTCACACAGGTAAGCGGGTAGACGTGACAGGAGGGCGTTTGGACGAACGTTCTCCTGTTGCGCAGTGCTGCACCTGTCCTCCAAGACCCGGAATCTTTCGCTCTGGCGTCTCAGGACATCTTGGTGTTGCTGCGCGTCGACTTGGATCTTCTCTTCTAGTCCGAGAAGGGACGCCTGGTCCGCTACCTGGCGTAGAAGGTTCGCTTGTTTACACGGGGTGCGAGGAGGGCACAGATGGTACTCACAGCTTGCTCTTGAAGTCGGCGAATGACCTGCCCCTTCTTGCGGGATTCCTCCTTGGCCTCGTCGAGTTGAGCATCAGTCGTTGCAGCGCGATCCGAAACGGATATGAGCTCGGCCCTGAGCCTCACGAGCTCACGATCAGTCGCTGCGAGTGTGCATTCACACCACTTTGTAGACCCAGATTCCAGGATGAGTGGCGGGATTCCGCATCGTTCACAGGAAGGGGTGGAATCTAAGTGTAGTGGTGAGCACAGCACATTTTCAACCAGGACGTTCACTGACCTTCGATCGTCGGCGGGCAATCGTCGAAGACAGGAGGATACTCATAGCTGTATTCTTTCGTGACAGGCTACGTGGTTCAATTAGATGAAGCCTAAGTAGCAGGGTGCTATGGGTGCTTACTCTGTCAAAATTCTCGCAGAACGCAGAGACGGCGGGTATGGTCGCCATCGCGAGCGCAAGCAAAGTGGGTGAGATGAAGACCTCCAAGTGGCGTCAGGGCTCTCAGGAGTAGTTCGCAGCGTGCCATATTGCAAAGGAGACAAAGGGCGATGTATGAGGCAGCGAGGAGAGCCCGGAGAGGTCGTCGGTCGTGACAGAACACGCACGCCCCAGAAGCGCCCACGACCTGACCTTCTTGCGCGCCTGACCATATGGACACACAGAACTTTAATTGCTTTAATTTATTTAACAGTATACATTCTCCGAAGCAAGGGGAAGAGACGCGGTGAGGGGTTGCTACAGATATCGACGAGGGCGCATGGGAGCACAAGGATCTTACAGAGAGGTGTACAAGCAGGCGAACTATTACAGATCTACCGGGATTACCAAGGGGATATTCTGCTGGACTGAGGCGGCAACCAGGTGAGCCGTCTCGAAGAGGTACCTACACCGTCGGCATGAGCGCGCCTGCATACATGACCAGATATTGAAGACGTACTTTTGCACCGCGGCGTGAGCGAGCTTCTTGAAAACGGTACCGCCCATGTTCACTACAAAGGACCGGCATCCGCCACGCATAACGACCAAGCCGCCGCGCCAGTCGACTTCGGGTAGGACAAGCTTGAGGGAGGCGTTGACCTCGCAGTCGGAGCAGTAGTGCGCAGCAATAAGGAAGCGATGCTCACGCCCGACGGCATCCAGGCAGGTGATCCAGGTCTCGTGCAGTTCACCGTCTGCTCCGAGGATAGCTTCGAACGACGGGAAGCTGGGGTTGTCGAGTCCATCACGGGTAGAGTGGATGGCGGTGGGCACATGGACCAAGGCTGGCTGTCGTCCGTCGCAGGCATACATAACACCCGTGATGGACTTCACCGTCGGCTAGAGCAAGTCGGATAGGTACTCAGCACAACGTCATTCGTCGCAAGGTCAAAACTCACCTTCTTGCAGCGGAGAGGCGAGCGAACAGAAGGCATTTAGGGCGGTAATTGGGCGGAAGGAGGCAGAGATCTAGAGGGAAGAACGGTGGTGAGGGGTTAATAAGGAGAGCGCGAGTGGCAACAATATCCATAGGCTTTGTACACCACGAATTTATTCTTCAAGGACGTTTAAGGACACGTGGATAGACTGGCGTTGCCATAGCCAAATGCCTATGCTCTGCCTCAGACACCGTATTATCAGCTCAGAAGGGCCCACAGCGGGCGCGAGCAGTAAGGACATTACGCGCAGGTCGAAGGAGAGCCTGGAAGTGGGCAGGAAGAGAGGGCGCTATAGCCCGCATTTCGGACATTGAACATAGTGCTAGCTGGATTATACAGTTGAACAAGCGGTGTTTCAAAAATCACTTCTCCCGGCGCGGTCGCCTGCAGTCTACGGCCGACAGTCTTCTCCTAGTATCTCATCTGCATCAGCGGCATGAAGCCGACGTGTCTGGTCTGTTATGCGCTGCTTTCTGAGGACCCAGGATCAAACCCGCAAACTTTTCCATGCGGTAAGAAAGTGCAGCCATGCCTCTGGGCAACTTGCTCATTTCTATGATCAGGGCATATCGTCTGCTCGGAGTGCGCTGCCGGACTGGCTTCGACCCATGTCAGATGCCCTTTCAAATGCGCAGCCGGGGCTAGTGGAGGCTTGCAGCCCGTCGAATTTTGTTACAGTGCGCAAGACTGGACTGTGGAAGACGTCGCGCGGGAGTACGTACTGGTATTCTACTGTCTTATCATTTACGCTGAGATCTCATTTTCCGTTAAGGTACGCCTCAGGACTACTGCGCTGTGCACGCATAGACGACCACGCAAGAACGAGCACTCTACCGAAGGAGATGGCCGCCGTGGACCACAAGCTTAGGATCCAAGGCCAACGCATCGCGGCTCATCGTGCCAATATCGTGCGCCAACTAGACGACGCGACGAAGGCCGAGGCGGACATATCCAGAACTATCGTTGAATGTCGCACAGAGGTCCGTACGATCAACGCTTTGGGAGACAATACTGCTGCCGGCGTGAGCCCTGTGGGTCCTCTCAGAATTTGCTGGCATTCGACTGCTAATGCCTTCGGGTTGCTATCCGCGTCTTGAGCATGCGCCCCCCAAGTCAATCTCCGCTCGCCGTCCTCTTCCGGATGAGAGCCCGGATGAAACTCTACCCAAGGCGCGTATGCCGATCTTCTCCCCTCCGATATGCACGCTTAACGTCTCCTCATGTGCTCAGGCCAAACGTAGTCATCAATAGCCCTTCATCCATTGTACTGCGCGTGATCCAGCAACCTCATTCCCCGCTCTATAAGTTGTCATTCAATATGAGCCCTCCGTAGTGGGCCTTGCTCCCAAGATCATCATGGTGTGCTACACAGACGGTGTGGATAATCATCGACGTATAAAGCACTTTGTTTGAGCCTTGAAGGTAAAACATGTACCTCTCGATCCCTCGGTCTCCTCCCTGCTCTCACCATGTATCCTGGACACATCGCTTGCGGCGCCTGCGCCTTACCATTCGTGCCAGATGCACCAAACCTGGCTGCGCCGCACACTGTGAGCCCCTGTGGTACGTCTACGCCCTAAACAATGCTCACGCCACTCATCGCCAGCTCTGTGTAGGTCATGTAACGTGTGGCGCGTGTTTAGCTCCCAGGGCCGATGCAACTCCTGCAGTAGATGTACTGACTTGTCCGGTATGCGCTACGCAAATTCAAGTCGACCACGTCGTTCGTCTATATCCCGCCAACGAAGACAGCAAGGCGGAGCAGGCTTTCTGGGACGCAGTCATGCGGTAAGCACTCGCTTCTTTTCGCCCATTCGGTGTCCGCAAGTGATGTCAAATGCTAACGCGCCCTCACAGAGACCCTGCGGTGAAATCGGCCAAAGCTGCGGCGGAGATGGCAGCCAGCAAACGCCGAGGCGTCGAGAAGGAGCTTGAGTTGTGTACGGAGCAGCACGGACTGAACGGGTCGTCCATAGCGGAGCTCCTAGAACAACTCGGCACCGCTCGAGCGCATCGATCTTCTATTCACCGGCGGCTTGAATGCTTCCAAGAGAAGCTACAGATCCTTCGAGACGAACGGAAATGTCTCGAGGATCGGCAACCTGGCAAGGCCAGCACAAGGTGACGCCTCCGTTCCCGTGATGATGTCGCTGTTTGGTGAGGCTTACCTATGCACGCACCAGTGGTTGATTGCGCTATCTCTCAAGGCGGGCGCTCGACGACGTCCGGGAGACAAGGAGGCTCAGGAGCTCACAGCGTCGTCGAGAAGCCGGCTAGTTCTGTGTTGTTGGTTTTCTATCTCGATGTTAATCAATATATACGTCGTCCATTGATCCCCGGCCATGCGTCTCGCTCTCTGTATGCTTGTATATTGATGCGCTTTGGGGATTTGCCTGCAGTCGAGTTTTGAGTTCGCGCAGTGCACTATTGGAGCTCGGGCCTCACGTGACCACCCCCCACCGGCAGGTACTCACCGCGGCCGCGAGTGGCGTACTTCATCCTCTCTCTCGAGTCTGACTGTTCGTCCTACGTCGTCCCTCGCCCTACAGTCTTCCCAGTATGAGCGTGTATCGCAGATTTGGCCACAATTTGCCTCATAAGTCGGGCATCAACGCGGCGGCATTCGGTCCGGACGCCACCTTTGTCGTCACGGCCACGGCGGATGGCGGCGTGTATATCTGGCGGGCGGAAGATGGTGCTCTTATCTGTTCTGCTGCTGGGGATACGTCTGTGCTCTCGATTGCATGGACAGAGATTGAAGACACGTTCGTGTACGGTACCGCCAGCGGGAATGTGGCTAATTGCAGTTTCTCCTCGGTGCGTGTCATCGCTGTACGTTGACTGCGTAACGTCCTGCTTATCACTCCATATACAGGAAGACAATACGCTACATATAGTAGGGTTTCTGGCCCACAATGCACCAGTGAACTGTATATCCGTTCGCGGGTGTCTGGTAGTATCTGGCGCTGGAAGCGAGGTTCGTGTCTGGAAGTGGCGCGATGACGGTATGTTCTCCTGGTAGCGGAGAGCTCGCCCGAATGACCCTTCTGACGTGCTATATAGGGCCATGGGATCTAGTCAAAGACGTCTCGATCCCCGGCGCTGCAACGGTCGGGCGCCCTCGGACAGAAATTCTGGTGACGGCAGTTGGCTGGGCGAACGTAGCTGAAGAGGGCCCCATGCTCGTCGCTAGTTACCTCCACCATGGCGTTTTGTAAGTCCGGATCGTGTACTACGTGTCCGACACTCACTCATTCATCTAGCCTCTTCGCAAGCGAATCCTTGACCTGCACAAGGTTCATATCCACAGGCGGCATGACGTACGTTTCTATCATGGCTCTAGGGAGCCTTATCCGCTTACGCTTTGGAAGCGTCGGCGCCAGCATTTCTGATGATGGGCGGCTGATATCATTGACCACTCTGGCTGTTGGTTTCGATATCTATTCGCTCGCGACTGGCAATCGCCTTCGCAGGCTCGCGTATGACGGAGAGACACGGGCGATTCCTAGTCGGTTCCTCCATAGCGACGCGCAGCTTGTATGTGGGGGAGAAGGGGGCAAAGCGCACGTATGGGACGTCATGACTGGCAATAAGCTTCAGTCGCTTCCCCATCTCGGTTCGTGGCCCGTTTGTGATGTTCATGCTGTGTCAAGGCTGATACTATCGCTTTAAGCTCACGACAAAGTTGTCGTGGTTGACGTACGTGTTGACTATATGGCTGTAGCGTTTTTCTGACGATTAAACAGTTCGCTCGTGACCGCAAACTTGGGCGAACCTTGATCATCACGGGAGTGTCCGATGAGCTTAACCCGTACGCCGCGCTGTGGATCAAGGGTAGGTCGATGTAGTCCTACACACTTTCTTTGCATGGTGGCGCTCATTATCCAGCAGAAGAGTCCGAGGCTCCGAACGTGGAGCCGGCCCAATCGGTGCGGTACTCTACCCCTGCTCTGCATCTTAACTTCGCTGACCACGTCCCTCTGAAGGACCCGCCTTCACGTGGGGACTATACTTGGTTGTTTGCTCTTCTAGCCCTCATTTGCGTTACATTCTTTGCCTCATCCTTGTCCTAAAGATCCCCCGCGCACGATGATGTAACCTTGTGGATTCATGAAGCGGCATCACCTCAAATAGACGAGGCGGGCCTGCGCCTATATTAGACTCCGTTCACCAAACATACGGTGCACGCTCCTCAGGTATGAGTACTGTCGGTTACATATCCTCGCTAGTCATTGGGTTGGGTCCCAATCGTCAGCTAGGAGGGGCTGGAGCCGTCGGATGCCCGTGCGTGTCAGGAAGCTAGCCCAATTAGGTGAAGTCACGCGACAACGCAACGCGGCCTCCCTCCAGCCCATTTCCCATGATGATGCATTGATGAGCATCGCACTGCGCAGGGCTCGCTGTCGCCCTCAAACCATCACCTCTCGCTCACCCATATCTATCGAGATCCTCCAGTAGTAAAGTCCCCCATTGCTCATCATCCTAATGCGATATTTAAACGGTTGTGTACTCTCAGGTTCCGACCCACCCGTCTTCGCTGAACAAGGATGCCTGAGATCCAGATGGCTGAGGAACTCGACCCTACAGCCAAGATTGAAAGCACGTATAACAACTCAACAGTTTTTTCACGCACTGATTCATGTACCGTAGGTCTTCTGCGAGAAGTGAGCCGTCTGCGGGCGGCTCTTACCCTCAAGACCCATCAAGCTCACGGCTTGGCTGTGGTCGTCAACAACCATATCCTCAACTACGACTACTATCGCGACCGCTGCAGGGAGCTTGAGGATGAGTTGGTGAGGCGCTTTGGGACAGTGGACCCTGATGCCTTGAGGATCGTCATGCCGCTCAGGTTTCCTGACTGATCGGGCCTAGGTCAGTACTCGAGCTCCGTCACAGGTTCCCCCGCTTATTCCTTCGCTACAATACAGGATTGAGCAGTCCATCTCCGAGTTTGTCTATGTGCTTTCGTGGTCTTTATCTTGCTGTGGGTTTTGTAGATGCAGTAATCATCACGCTTATCATGCTTTCCTCTGAAAGAGACTACGCCGTGCGTTTCAGTTTTGTCAACGCACTTCTTTCCAGTCGTTTGGCGTGCTGCCTAATGTAGAGCAAACACGCTCTATGTCGGAACCGAAGGGCGTGAATGGCTCAGATCGCGGATAGGCGCCGATATGGCGGCACAAGGTCGTTTATACCAGCAGGCTCGCTATAAAAGTAAGTCCGCATCGCCCCCACGCCTTCCCCTCAACTCAATAATCTCCTCTCCTCCGAGATGTCCGCCCTCACCGAAAATATTCTTCTACTGGCTCTGCTGCTCGTCCTTTATGCGTATCGACCTCGCCCGGTTGCAAGCCAAGTGCTTCAATCTCCGCGCGCCGAGGTGCTGAACGACTCGGCGTCCCACACTGCTCCCGACGCCACTCGAATCGTCGCGCCATGCGGGCCCAATCCGCATCGCTCTGGCACTCACCCGCACAACAACACTGTCTTCAGAGCGAGCACCCCCGTCGGCTTGCCCGCATCGGCATCTGTCCAATATAAGGTCGTCGTCAACGTCGAGCCTGAACCTGACCAGACGCCCACCGTCCACCGGGCATTCGACCACGCAGCTACGGCTGCGACAGACGGCGCATACGCGTAAGTCGGTCTGTCCACTCCGCATCGACAGTTCGCTCAATGTGCCTGTGTCTCTCTAGGAACGTTCCCGAGAACCAATCATCTGCGCCGTCGCCCGGGCCTCGTGCACCTCCCTCCCCCTCCGGCTCTACCGTCACGGCTACCTCTTCCACCCTCGTCTCAACCTCCCCTACCCTTGCCTCAGACCCCCTCCCTCTTATATCTACCCCTACCCGAACTCGAGACTTGCCTGAGCCTTACACCGACGTTCTCTGCTCAGATGTCCCCGGCGACTCCGGCATGCGAGCGCAGACCATAGGCTTGATGACGCCGCCGGCTTCTGAATCGCGACGCGCTCGCTCCGTCCCCGCGAACACAGTGCGGTCTTCCACCCCGTCTACCACATCCGCCAACCTTCGTCCGATGGAGCCACTTCACATCGTGGCCGAAGAGGAGGATCAGAAGCCGACGTTGCCGATTGTTTCTGCGAGCGTTCGCGTGACGCGGGCGCAAGCCGCGGCTGCCAGTCCTGGGACCTCTGTATCCAGCGTTCGATCGACGTCCACACAGGCGACCGGAAGTAGCACGACCAGGAAGACTGCTGGAGGTGGTTCGGCCAAGAAGGTAAGGTCTTACAACTCTTCATACCATCATGTCTAACTAGTAAGCAGCCGCCCGCCGACCCGCGCAAGCGTATCTTCAAGTGGTTCAAGGGGAAGAAGGGGGTTTACCTGGACAACGGAGAGCCTGCTGGCACGGCTTGGTACAAGTCCGAGTCGGATGTCGAGATCGCTGCACCTCTCGACCCCTCGTGCCTACCCGACATCCGCCTCGGCGATCTCTTCTACCACGAGTCCCCGGGAGTCGATCAGCTATGGCTTTGGTCTTTCGCCACCGAGCTCTCCTTTGCCCCAAGCTGGGTGCGCGTTCCTATCGCGTACAAACGGCCGGATGGTAGGAAGCTCACTGTCACCCCGTCGCGCAAGGAGCCTTCCTGGGTCGTGTAGGGCCGGTGAGCACGCTATGCAGCATGTTGATCTGCTTATTACTCACACTTTTAATAGCCCTCTCAGGACGACTACGTCTCCATCTGCTCGCCGTAGATGGAAATGACCCGCCATGATCAGTCGTTCTCCCTTCCCTTCCTTCCCTCTATGACTCACGCTCAGGTTCAAGTTGGTGCTGGCCACACCCCATCCCCTCGTTTACCGTTCCCTGTTCTCCATCGCCGTTATGTTCCCGCTACCCATTTCCTATACTCCGTCACCGTTATGCCCCTGCTACCCGTTAACTACCCCCTCCTTTGGTCTTCCTACGTCCCGACATCCCCTATGCCCACTCAATCCGCTCCTTACCGCGTCCTATGACCCGTCACCGTTATGTTTCCGCCACCTACCCTCTGTCCCTCCTTTCCGTGTCCTATGATCTGTCTCTGTTATGTTCCCGCTGCCTGTATATTCTACCACTCTGTAATTCATCAGCTTCTCCGTGAACAGTACTAGTGCGTTCGGCGTGCCAGGTGTGGTGTTGGGCTATCGTCTGCGCTCATGTGCTTGACAAGATCGTCGCGGGGGTGTGCCGTCCATTTTAGGTGCAAGACTGCCGGCGCGAGGCCCTCTACACGCCCACGCGATGCCGTGCATTGTTCTCCAAGCACACGTCTCGATCATCCGGCGTGCCAAGTTGGGTGGCGCGCGTCTCTGAGATCTGAACGTTGAACACTAACTTGGCCTCACATCCTCGCTTCTAGTCCCATAGCATGTCTCTCTTCGCTGCCTTCTCTCCGTATGTTTGCGCGAGAGAGCTCTCTGGGCATGAGGATTCTGTCAACGCTATTGCGTTCTCCCCTGACGGGCGTTATTTGGCGAGTGGCGGAGATGACGGTTTACTCTTTATCTTCGAGCCTGTTACAGGTGAAGTCCTCCAAAAGCTAGCATACGGCGTACCTGTTACTGCCCTCGTATGGTCAGGCCGTCTCGACCACGAGCTGCTTGTTGGGTTCAGCGATGGTGCAGTACTGGTGGCTGAGGTCACAAAGGTAACTTACAATATCTACTCGCCGCGACAGCCCGATCTCACACGAGCCTCCTAGTTGACTATTGCTGGATACTATGTGCCTCGCACACATGTATCTGAAGGGGCTGTCGAAGCGATAGCCAGTGATCCTCACTCCGAGTATGAACGACTCGTCGTATGTGCAGGGTCCAGAGTTGAATTGTGGGAGAAGTTGCGGAAAAGTGATGGTATGTGCTCTCCCGTACTCCCTGCACGTCCCGAGATTTAAAACCTTTCGAAACGAGGCGTTACTCTGGTGTGGCAGCAACGGCGTCTCGAGCTACCCTCCTCCGTCACGCTCTCTGTAAAGGACGGGCATCGGAGCGTCCCTTTACCTCGGTCGGTACACATCGTCCACGAAGGCCGCGAAGCCATCATCAGCTTTTTGAACCATGGCATCATGTACGTCCGAGCGTATCATAATCGAGCCACATTGACTCCTCGCGCTAGCTGCTGGGACTTAGTTGCAGGCTCAGAACCGCCGAAGTTCTGCTGGAAACTACTACCGCGTTCTGCGCGAATGTAAGGCCGCTTCCATCTTTGACATGGTTTAATGGTGCTAATGTGCTCCATAGCGGTCGTTCAGACGTTGCGAGCGGGCAGCGCCTTGTCGTGTCGAACCTCTACGACGGCTTCGACCTGTATGATATCGCTACGAGGGAGCATGTGCGCACTCTCAAGACTGCGCTCGCAGTCAATGTTCCGCTCCCAGTCATACTCACGTCGCATGACTCCGAGATAATAGCGGGTAGCTCTTCCGGGGAAGTGCGCGTCTTCGACCCCAGCAGCGGGGAAGAACTGCAGGTTCTCGACCATGATGGTGAGTTCTTCTCTCCGAGTGTGCCTGCCGGCTAACGATATGCAGGAGCAATCATACAGGCCCTGGTACGCATTGGATACCCTGTTCTGTGCTGTCGTACCTCATTAACCAGGCGTGCACAGGCACAGTGTGATCTGAAGGGGTCAATTCGTCTTCTCGCGACAGGATCCTCCGAGAAAGGCTGCGCGACAACGCTGAAGGTGTGGCAACGAAACTTGCGTGGGGTCAAGACGGCATCGCTCGCAGCGCGTCCGAGTGGCGCACACCTTGGATTGCGGATGGGCGATGGTTATCACTCTATCGGACCCCTGGATGCCCATTCCAAGCGGCGCCTTCCGACACCGGGAAAAGGCTCCCGCAAAGCGGTAGAGCCCCTTCCCCGTAAGGTCCTCGGTACGTGCAAGATCCTACATTGATCAGTTATAGACACTGATCACCCCATACAGGCTCCCGTCGTACCCGAGGTTGCACTGCGCCCGGCCGAATCCCCCGCCAGGCAGTAGTCCTCGGCAACTTCATTATTTCCGTTGCGACGCCTCGTAGGCTCTTTGGTGCGTGCACGGTGTTTGTTCAGCGGCGGCCGTCGATGTTAACTGCTTCATATCGCCATACAGTCGCGCTTTTTGGGATCTGCGCTGCAATCTCACTGGCGGCCCTGTCGCGCGTTTATGGTGCGAGGGCTATATCTGTAAGATTACCTGCCAGGAAATTCCTTACGCATACGCTGATGCGAGAGCTCTCTTAGCTGTTGGCAGGCGGGCTCACCTATGTTCTGGCTCTTTTTATTTCTGTTGTCGGTGTCGTCGTGCGTGCTTTCACGTCGGGTATAGCGCGGCACGTAACTTCCTACATATCGCATGGGAGTAAATGCTCACATGCATCCAGGTTGTTGGGATGCATCCGCGGCGTGTTCGTGGGTATTACCGTTGAGCTTGCTCAATGGTTGATTGACCTTCTCAGAGGGTGAGAGCGCAATCCAGTATTCCTCCGAGACGTTACCAATATTCTTCAGGTATGTGGATAAGGTGGGAGGCGGAGAGTCTATCCCCGGTTCTGTCGAGCGGGAAATCCTGAGGGTCTGAGGCGCTGGCGCCACGTTTTCCCCGACGACCCACCCCAGGCGCCCAACCGATGTAGTTCTCATTCTCATTCTCGCTCCCCTCCTCGACTAGCTAGACTTTGCTACTGCGCTATCACTCGCCGTCGACAGTATCTCGTTCTACCTGTGTTCCATTACCACATAGTATCTCTTGGCGCAATGCATGTACCCCATGGCATGGGGGTCTTTCGACAACATCGAGAGGATGTGAGCATGTATCCCATGTATCCCTTGCTAGGTGCCAACTCGCCTCTTCTTCAACCAGAACTCCTCGACGCAGCGCCACATTTGATGCTGGAATCTTGTAGGATCCCGCGGAGTACGCAGTTCCAAAGACAGACAAAGGATGCGGTCGCGCGCCGCGTGGTCCGTCGCCTCAAGTTCTTCATGCAAATGGCTACGTCCTCTCTTGCTTCTGTCACACATTTACCCTGCCCGCCACTGCGCTCGACTGACCCACTGATATGTCATCATCTACCGCTGTATCTACCATTGAAGCTATGGCCGCTCTTGCGGAGCAGCGAGACGCCGTTGATCTGCTGCAAGCGCGGTATACTCTCGAGATTAGACGGTGAGTGGCACATTCGGAGATGTGTCTGTGTTAGCTGACCATTTGTTGCAGGTTGCTGCGCCCGCAGGGCTTCAGTCTTAACCCTGCGGAATGGGACTCATCCGCTCTCGGAGTCCTGACTTCTCTCAATCGCGAGTACCGCCATGACGCAAAGATCGAGATCATCGAGAACGCGAGGAAGATTCGAAGGAAGGAAGGCTTGCACATGTCGCGGAGCTAGACTCGACGCGACCAGGCAACGCCTACAACAAAGAAACTAATACGATCTAACCCAAGGGCGGCGAGCGCGAAGGCTTGCTAACGCCGAGCGTAGACTTTCAAGTCAAATCTAGCCCAAGGACCAAGTTAATATTATGCTGACTAAGAGAATACAAAGGACGGCTTACCTAGCCCAAGGACCAAGAGGTCAAGATGAGGGCTAGGGTCGCTACAGGTGGGGTTTATATACTGAGTCAGGGGAGCCAAACATGTACAAACGTAAAGGTGGTCTGTGCGCACATTAGTGCCAGTCTGCAGGTGGGGGTCAGGTGACTGGTCACATGCTTCTAACTACTGGTTCTAAGTCTAAGTGTCGTACAAATGGCCGTAGAAAATAAGGAAAAATGTGGAAACATATAGGGGTCTTGTCGTCTCCACGACATTACCCCCCTCCTATTGTCCATCGTCCCTGATGGACCCACGG
>NW_007360325.1:440409-441310 GCF_000271585.1 Trametes versicolor FP-101664 SS1
GAGTCCGTCCTCGAGCTTCTGCAGAAGGACCCCTCCGGTGGCGTACCCCGAGGCGTCTACCTCGACTCGCGTAGGGCGGTCTGGTTCCCAGGTCACCAGCACCGGCTCCGTGGTGAAGGCTTCCTTGAGGGTGTCGAACGCCGTTCGCTGCCGCAGTCCCCATTCCCAGGCGACGTCCTTCTTGGTGAGGTCGTGGAGCGGTCGTGTGATCTTAGCGAAGTCTTTGATGAAGCGACGGTAGAAGTTGGCAAACCCGATGAACCCGCGGACCTCCCGTAAGTTCCGTGGGGTCGGCCAGTCACGTACAGCCTGGACTTTGATGGGGTCCATGCTGACTTCGCCCTGTCGGATCACCAAGCCCAGGTATTCGATCTCGGTTTGCTCGAACTCGCACTTTTCGGGTCGTAGGAACAGGTCGTGTTCCTGGAGCCGACGCAGTACTTCGTGTGTGACCCTGCGGTGCTCTTCCCGCGTGTCACTGAAGATGAGGATGTCGTCCAGGTACACTGCTACCTTCCCAGCGGCTATCAGGTCACCGAAGATAGAGTTCATCAGCGCTTGGAAGGTGGCCGGGGAGTTGGTGAGACCGAAGAACATGACCCGTGGTTCAAACAGACCCCTATTGGTCGTGAAAGCTGCTTTCCACTCATCGCCTTCCTTGATCCGGATGTTGTTGTAGCCCCAACGAACATCGAATTTGGTGAAGTACTTAGATTGGCGAAGGCGATTGATGATGTCAGATGCGAGGGGAGTGGGTACCGGTTTTTGACGGTGATGTCATTCAGCTTTCGGTAGTCTTGGACCATGCGGAGTTTCCCGTCCTTCTTTTTGACAAAGAAGACCGGTGAAGCCATGGGGACTTAGAGGGGACGATGTAGCCCTTGCGAAGGTTCTCATCGAG
>NW_007360325.1:443607-459221 GCF_000271585.1 Trametes versicolor FP-101664 SS1
TTACACGTGAGGGGAGATCTGGTCGGCAGATCTCCGGCACGGTGGGGATCTTGACCTAATGTCGCGGAGCTAGACTCGACGCGACCAGGCAACGCCTACAACAAAGAAACTAATACGATCTAACCCAAGGGCGGCGAGCGCGAAGGCTTGCTAACGCCGAGCGTAGACTTTCAAGTCAAATCTAGCCCAAGGACCAAGTTAATATTATGCTGACTAAGAGAATACAAAGGACGGCTTACCTAGCCCAAGGACCAAGAGGTCAAGATGAGGGCTAGGGTCGCTACAGGTGGGGTTTATATACTGAGTCAGGGGAGCCAAACATGTACAAACGTAAAGGTGGTCTGTGCGCACATTAGTGCCAGTCTGCAGGTGGGGGTCAGGTGACTGGTCACATGCTTCTAACTACTGGTTCTAAGTCTAAGTGTCGTACAAATGGCCGTAGAAAATAAGGAAAAATGTGGAAACATATAGGGGTCTTGTCGTCTCCACGACAGCACAGGCTCAAGGCTGGCCTGCTGAAGGCAGCTCAAACGTTTGACTCTGCTTCGGGGAAATTCAAAGAGGTATGCCTTTCGGAACGCTGTGCCTCACCTCGATCAATATCTCTCCTGTCAGTTCCAAGACGTGTTTTACGACAAGAAGTCTCAGCTCACTGCCGCGGAGCTACACGAGTACGATGATGTCTTCGATACTTTCAAGAAGACGATGGCCGTTTTCGAGTCGCAGGTTTCGTTCAGTAGGGAGGCTATGAGCGACTTCGAGCCGGTATTTCGTCTGCTAGACCGCACTCCAGTATGTATGTTCCTCTCCATCGTAATCTCCGTCTCATGGCTTCTCAGAATCAGATCCGCGTGTTGACGCGCCCACTGAACGACGCGAAGTCTCAGATTCAGAATGCCATCGCTGCAAGAGCCCTCCTTGCACGTCTTCAGATGCTGCACGACCGCCGACGCGCATTGGAGCAACGTTCCGAAGCGCTTTTTGTGGTTGTCAGCAGCCTCTTCGTCGGTGCAGCGCCGTTGACGTCGGAGGTGGTTCAGGAACAGCTTGCAAAGTTTGTCGCCCTGCACCGGACCCTCGAGGATCTTGGCTTGGAGCAGGCTCAGACTACCACCACGCTTCAGGTGAGTTCCGTATCTACAACCGGCGCTCTCTCGCCTTACCAGTTTGCAGAAAGTCTTTGAGCGTACTTCGTCCCCCCTGATGTTGGCTGGAACGAGCGCTGGCGCGCTATTCAGTGTCGTGGACCTGCGTAACGCATACAAGGTATTCACGCAGATTTACGACGCCGTGGACATGATGCATGAGGTACGTTACAGACTCATTGCCTTCCCCGCCACCATTTAACAGACAGATAGATGTCCGACCCACTTACCGCCGCCTTGGCTCGCGCCACGATTCAGCTCAAGGCTAGGGCTTCTTTCAACATCAGGGTGTTTGCGTTGTCTGGTGCAGCCCTCCGTGCTTAAGGTAATATGGCCTAAAGCGTAGAGTCCGCATAGCTAGTTCCTGGCCAAAGCGCCGTGTCCCGTAGCCCGCAATTGAATATGTCCCCCACCCTTGTTTTGTATGAGCGATGCAAGCCCTTCCGCCGCCTGTGCGCACAGTCCCTCTTGCTCTATCTGCGCATATACCAAAGGCTTCGGCGTGGTCCCGCTCTACTCTGCTACTTGTGGGTCCACGTTTCTCCTGATTGTCTCTAATTCAATATTGATTATATTGATTATCTTGATATTCTCAAGATCTCGGCGATCTCGGGCCATTCAAGGACATCAGCTTTCGCCGTGAACCTCCCTGTGGCTTTCCAAAACACGGTCCACGACATGCGACGTCTCATACTGGTCCGGCAGCGGTTCTTTCAAAAATGGAAACGAATCAAGCACAAGAGAGCTGCTGCGTGGTGGCCGCTCGTCCTTGATCAAACCGCTCACGTCTTGGCCTCAATATTCCTCGCCCTCGGGACTGTCTTACTCTGCTTCCCCGCTATCTTCTTTCACGCAAATATGTGCTGGGAGCTTTGGGCTGTCTGCGTCACCTTCTTATTCGACCTGTACTGTGTATACTACGTTGCGTCTGGTAAGCATCAGACACCTTGTCTGTAAGCCGCTTACGAACCTTGAGAAGGCCTCCGCTTTCGACCATGCGGTCCCGTCTCTTCCATGACAAAATTGGCGAAGGAAGGTCGCTATACGATTTTTGTGATGGGAGTCGGGGCTAGATCTATCCCTCTTGGTGAGATACAGAACCTCGTTGTAGTTGCGCCGAGCTCAAGAGTCACCCCACAGCTATCGGGCAATCGTCGACTGTACGGGACGTCCTGGAAGCACTGCGATCCCAGAGACGAATTCCTCGCTTGATGCAAATAACTCCCACTGTTCATTACGGCGGTCAATGGTCGGCGCTTTCAGAGGCTGTGGTGCTGTGGGACGTGGGCATGCGAAATCTCTCTACTCTACACGTCCATCACCAGGTCCTTGGAGGGAGCGGGAGGAGAGATGCGCACGGACCTCGTAAGCCTGCCCACTCTCAGTACAATTGCTCAGGGAATCTAACAAATTCCAGTCCGCGGTACGAGCCGATCCGGTCCCCAGTCAAGCAGGAGTCCCGGTTCATCCAGCCCCCGACCCAGTGCGTACATCATCAGGATCTTTACCATTTTGCCTACCCCAACGCCTGATGAATTCATCGAACACCAGTCCCGCAATCAACGAATCGCAGTAATCGACGACGTGCACAAACGGACGAGCTTCTGGAGAGATTGAAAGCGGCCGGTGTGGATGAAGATGGCCAACCTCTGAGCAACGACGCTCTACCTAGCTGTGAACCGATAGCTCATTCGTCCACGGAACCCCGTCCCCCGGGAAATCGCGCGAACAGAGATCAAGCGGCGAACCTCCCTAGCCTCACCTCTACGCATCCTGCACCCCTCTCCGCTACCGCCGGTGGAACACGACTCCCCACCGATGTTCAGGAAGATCAGAATGCTCTCTCCCATTCGCCTGAAGCAGAGAAAGACCTGGACTTCTTGGAAGGCTACGTCCGAAGTACGATTTGGTCGTATGGGTACCACGGCCCCCTTTCCTTCCGTTCCAACCTCGCCGATGTCGATACCTTTCAACTGGTGGAACAAGGATCTCTAGCAGACTTCAATACCGGCGTATTCGCTCTCTCCGATCACCCGTGTAACGTCGACTTCTTGGAGCACGAGAAATGGCTACTTTGCATGCTCTCTGAGGTCGACGCTCTCCCGGCGTACAACATCGACATCCTCGATGCTCGGAGCTCAGAGCTCCGTCAGCTCGTTTGCAACGAGCTGCTACGGCTGCAGAATCACAAAGATGTGGAATGGCGCAGACAGAAAGTGGACGTACAGCGGTGCGAACGCGCTGGTGTGCCGTTCTTTGACTCAGGCAAGACAACATCGAAACTTAACTTGAACATGGACGCTAACGCATGCATCTATTTGGCAGCGCATTATTATATCCAGCCTCATCAAAGGATGAACCCTCTCGTGCTCGCGCATCATCTCACCGCCTTGATGATGCACCTGTTCTATCGGCTTCCTCGGCGTGCCAGCGGGGTGTTGCTCAAATGCCTGCGCTTTCTTGTTCGGGCTGCCTTTCGAATCGCAAAAGGTGGACGATTGTCGCCGCGAGACCAGGCCCTCATCGACCACCTCCCGATAGACATCCGCACAGTTGTCAATTGCTTTCGCCTCGACCCTCATACTCGTCGCTATCTCTGCTGCCCGGTCTGTTATGCACTTCATGGCGATCGCCCCTACCCTCAACGATGCACCAACCAAGAGACACTTTCCAGTGTACCATGCGACGCGCCGCTGTGGAAGAGTCGTACTCTGCGGGGGAAAGTCTTCTATACGCCTGTTCGCGTCTACCTGTATCAAGAAATGATAGACTGGCTCGCACGCCTCCTCGCGCGCCCGGGAATGGAAGACGCCATGGACGACGCCACCGTCCGAGCTCAGGGACCACCGAAGCTGATCATGAAAGATGTCTGGGACGCCCCTGTCTTCCGCAAGCTGATGAGAGATGGAGTCCCCTTCGTCAATGCACCCCCTCACGAAGGACGCTATATCTTCGGTCTCTCTATCGATGGATTCAACCCGTTTCATTCGAAGGAAGCAAAGCAGAACGTCACCGTCACTGGGATCTACATGGTCTGCCTGAACCTCCCTCCCCATCTGCGCTACTTGCCGGAGAATGTCTACCTCGTCGGCGTCATCCCTGGTCCTCAGAAGCCTTCCCTGGACCAGATCAATCACTTCCTGAAGCCGCTGGTCGACGAGCTTCTCGTACTCTGGGAAACCGGAGTTTTCTTCTCTCGCACCGCAAACTATCCCAGTGGACGACTCGTTCGTTGTGCGCTCATTCCGCTGGTTTGCGACCTTCCGGCAGCACGTCAGACGGCGGGATTCGGGGCTCATAACGCGAAGTTCTTTTGTAGCATGTGCCATCAGAAGCGGTCCGACATCGACGACCTCGACATCTCTTCCTGGATTCCGCGAAGCTGCGAAGAGCACCGGGAAGCTGCTCAAGCCTGGAAAGACAAAGCGACCCCCGCTCAACGCGAAGCTGCATTCAAAGATAACAGTACACGATGGTCAGAACTACTCAACCTGCCATACTGGGATCCTATCAGCTACACGGTGATAGACTCGATGCACAACCATTACCTCGGCTTGCTGAAGCACCACTGCCGGAAGATCTGGGGGATGAACGCTTCGAGCGAGGACGCGGAGGATCCCGATGCTGCCGGACCTTCACCACCTTCTGAAGAGGACTTATCTATCGGCCTCGGCCATCTATATTCCGGGACCAACGCTCAGCTAGCCTCTTGTAAGAAGGCGGTTTTGAAGTACCTGTGTTTCTCGGTACTAGGAATCCGCACTGGAATCAAGAAGTCGAACAAGGACCACTTAGCTAGGCTCCTTCAGGAATGGGTAAGTCTATCACAACTACGGACACAGAGTACGACGTTAACATCCACTTGCTAGCGCGTCAAGGAAGGTATCTATCCGTCAGAGCTCGATGCTCCTGCCCCTGCGCCCAACATGCGCCGCAAGGCGGTGGCGCGCGCCGTCGCCTCGGAAGAAGATGTACTCAAAGCGATGGCAGCTTTGAGCGAATTGCCACCCCCATCCCGGTTCTGTAAGCGGTTCAACCTCGCAGTCTTGCGTATTCTCTGTGAAAGGGAGGGTCTCGACGACGGTGGCGACAAAATCGACCTCGCTCGCCGATTGATTCAGAAAGTATGCCCTTCATAATTTTGCACTCCTCACCGACAAAGCTGATACTCACATCACAGCGAGGGGGTCTCCTACCTCAAGATAAGAATGATGGGGCTACGGCGATGCCGACGACTCCCCAGGCAAGCTGGGTACCGTAACATGACAATTTCTTTTAATACTCATGACAATCTCTAGGACCCGCCTCCGCTTGCAGGGCCGTCGCGATCCGGCGATGCGATGGTTCGTTTATAGTACTCGATTTACCTTCACAGAGGATTGATCATATACATATTATAGGACGGCGCTGAGCAGCTGGGATCAGACACTGGGGCCGTCCTAGGGAGTAGCATGATGGCGCATATTCACGCCGAACTTCGCAACACCGAGCTACCCTCATGGATCAACCCGGTTCCTCGTAATGTCGGTACGACATCTCGCGGCAAGCTCAGCGCCGATCAATGGCATATCTTCTGCGTCATCAACCTCCCAATCATCCTCATCCCTAAATGGGCGCCCAAGGGCGGAAGGTCCGTGGAGATGCTGGAAAATTATATGCATCTGGTGACCGAGGTCGTTGTGGGGAGCCTACTCGAGATGTCCGAAGAAGCCATCACTCTCTATGAGACGTCTGCGCTTGCGTACCTGAAGACCACGCGGCAGCTCTACGGCATCTCGTTGACGCCGAACCAGCATAACTCCCTCCATATTCCCTTCTTCCTGCGTCTCTTCGGCCCTCTTCACTCCATCCGCACGTTCTTCTCCGAGAGAATGAACTATCTGTTGCAACAGCAGAACACCAACCTCAAATTTGGTACGTAGCCTGGACACCAAATTCGCCGTCATCACTTCATTAAACGCTATTCTTGCTCCCGATCCAGGGGACTTGGAGATGACCTTCATGAAGCACAGCTGCCGAGCTGCCAATTTGCGGGCCATACTTGACGACCCGGAGATACGTCCGCAGGTAGCAGAACTTTTGGAAGCGTATGTGCAACTACAAAGCGAAGACCGGCGGGGGACCAGGCTGCGGGAGTCGGTTTCACTGGGGGACCCTTTCTCGACATCGGGCACAGGGTCAGTGAAGCCCACAGCTCTCGAGGACGCCCCATTTCGAGCTCTTCTGGACTTCATGAACGCCGAAGCCGGAGGAGAGCAGTTCATCGACATTCGAGATCGCCGACGCATCCCCGGGAGTAGGCAGCTCCTGAACCACGCTGTGCACGTTCCCTCTGTTCAAGTGCACGGTGTCTCCTTCCGAGCTGAGGTCAACTCTTCCAAGGATAGCAATATCATCTTCTGGACAGAGCGATCGCGTCGCACTTTCTCGGCGGCTCGTATCCAGAAGATCTTTTCCTATTCCTATCGTGAACCTGACGGGCAAGTCACCGCAAAGACGTACCTCTTCGTCCGCCCATATGCAGAATTGTCGGAGGCGGATACTACGCGCGACTACTTCCGGAGGTACCCTTTCGTTGGTGGTCAGCTGTATTACCAGCGGCAGGTTCCTGGAGTCGTAATCCCACCAGATCGAATCATCTCTCACGTCGCCCGCACACCTCTCGTCTTGCCGGAAATGGATGAACCATGTGTGCATATCCTACCTTTAGATAAGGTACGTCGCTTTTGCATCTCTTCATTGTTCCGGACTCATTCGGTGGGGTTTGCATTTAGAGCGTCAGACTGGTGACCTCTCTCCGTCGAGAACAAGAAGCAGCCGGCGCGGAGGACACAGTGGAGGGAGCAGGGGAAGGTGATATACTGGATAACCTCGGTGTGCTTTGATAATGCAGGGATATAGCATGTATTTATCGTCCGGGTACCCGAATGCTACGGCGTCAACGCAGGCTGCGATGAGCACCGAAGGTCAGTAGCCTCGTGCCAGAAACACGTGATAGTCTCACAATGGACATTCGGGACGCTTGTGCGCCTACGCGCCCAAAGGCTTGTCTTCGCCCATCCGAACGAGATGGATTTTACCCTCAACTACCCATCTCCTTACTTGCCCTCTGCTTGCAACTTCTACCAGCGAACCGACATGGCAGGTGCTTCTCGCCGAAGGACATTGATGGTGAAAAACCATGTCGTACACCCTACGGTGACATCAGTTCGCCCCGACGATTGGATGGTACACCCGGTTCTATATCACGCCACACCACTCTCACAAATGCGCACGACAGGAGACCTATCCCAACCGGCGGCGCTTCTCGTATGCTTTACGCAGGATTTCAAGGTTGCCTTCTACCTTTCAAGGTTGCCTGTACATCGTCGTTTACCTACTGCAGCTATACAGGCAGCGAACCTCTGCCTCGTTCAGACTACCGTGTAGCTGACGGCCACGCGCAAGACGTGCTCATAGACGATCTCGGTGGTATTGCAGCGAGGAATGACAACTGGGCAATCCGTGAGTGCGATGTTACAACGATCTAACCAACCCCGCCTCATGGGTACCTCATCCAGCCCAAAGGGACGACGGTGAAGGCGAAGGCGATCCCGCTTTTGCCCAACAAACTCCCCCGAACTATCCCGCCTGCTGGTCATATCCGTCGGAGGAGCTTGCGCCGCCTCCTTGTCCGGCTGGACCTTCGTTGCCGCACAGTTTCTTGCATTCCCTCTCGCATTCATTAGTCACCACTCAAGATTGCGCCGACGTCTCTGTCGAGGGGTGCGACGAGGTCTTCACGGGTACAGACGGATGTCTGCCTGGTGATACGCAGTGGTGCCAGAGTGCAGCCGATGGTGAGTTCCCACCTCGCGATGTGCTTACGCTCAATACTGATCTAACACTCTTGGTATCTCGTTCTCTCTCCTACTGCACCACCTACTATGTAATCACCTACAGATGAGGCGTCCGATGTCAATCACCCTCACGGCCACGCCTCTGCACCGACGGACACTGAACTCACCCCTACGCCAGCTCGCCGGCCCGAGCCTATTCCATTCATTCGTTTTGGCAACGCTGGTCCTCAGGATCGCCCTCGTGCATTCTGTCCCCCTCAACCATCTTATCGCATGTCGAAGGCGCCTGGAGCCCTTCAAGAGCATTCCGACGCCCTCTACAACCTGAACGCACTTTCTTATCGTGCCAACGTATCCCAACCTGACCAGTGCCCGCCACGATCGTCTATCCAGGCCGAATCCCCGATAGCGCCTTTGCCTCCTTCCGCACCCTCGGCCGCTCAGTCGACACCGGGGCCCTCGCCTGTTCAGTCGACGTCTGAGCCTTTGCTCAACCAGTCGTCGCAAGAATTATCGACCACACAGCCTACTCCCATGTCGCCATCCTCGCAGCCTATCTCTGGTCCATGTTCCGTACAGCTTCCCCCGTCACGGTCTTTGGATCGTGAAGCGACTCAGACCCCTCCCCATGACTCTCCTACGACGCCTGCTTACAATCTTCCCGTCGCAGAGTATCTGGACTCTGAAGCGAAGTTGCACCTTATCGATGACTGGGAGGATTACAGGGACTCTCGTGACATCCGCGGCACCAACCGCCAGACTACCTGGTACAAGACATCCGGCCCTTTCGCCGTCAATCTACCCCCGTCCACCTTACCGGGCGACATCGACAACATCTACTTGCACTACAATACCCTCACGAAGCGGGCCAAGATTTGGGTGTTTAATATCGATGTGGGTCATCATTAGGCCAGGGGACCCTCAGCCGTCGGATCCCGACCGTCGACTGTCGCTCTCTGACTCCGGACGGCCTAGCTGGGTTACGAAAGCGTCTTGGAGTGTGTATCGCAGCCGGAAAATGAAGGCCCGCCGCATGGGACCTCCGTCTACTGGCGCGGTAAGTTCAGCTCCTTACATCACGCGCTGCTATGCTCATCATGGTCATGTACAGGTCTCAGGTTAGCTGTCAGCGCAAAGTTCTCCGGCATAGGCGGCTCAGCGCACTCTATGGTGTAGCACACTTCGTGGTGGCTATGGCATCGAGGTCAGGCTGCGAAGGGGCCTACGTATCTGTTGTTCTATCCCACATGTACTATGTTTTGTTGAATGCATGTCCTTCATCGGCATCAGAGCCTTTTCGAAGCTTGAATCTTCGAGTTTAGACCTGTGTTACTCTCGACACAATCACGGATGGGCAAAGCCGTCCCCACCATGCCTAAAGGCGTGATAAAGGCCTTCGTTCATCTGGTGTCGCGGCAGGCGACGTCTCTGAGCATCTCCTTCATCCTCTCAACATCCTACCATCTACGACCACCTATTGACAGTAGCATACCTGCGCTTTGATTCATGGATATGATAGGTACGCTCTCCCCGCCTCTACCCGTAACCCGTGGGCGATGTGAATATGTTATTCACGAGCATCGGCATATTGCGCAGATGCGCCACCCACGAGCGCTAAAGAAGGTCAGTGGCCGCGATGCTCGTTGCTCCCACGAGTCGCGACCTGACTTTCATCTGCCTCCCTCAGCCAAAAAGAGACAGCTGGACGACGACGACGAGCCCGACAATGACAGTGATAGAGCGAATAATTCCGGGGCGCCTGGGGTGAAACGACCTCTTCGGCATGCCCACGATTCCGACCGCCCTGTGAAACCCATTCGTGGTGAGTTCCTTTAAGCCGCCCGTTCGTTCTCTGCTCATCAGAGCATGTTGCACGTAGCTTCACGGGTTGGTGGTGATTCTGTCTCTCTACCACTCGCGAACTCTCAGCCAGAGGCAGAGCCGCCCGATGAAACCACACCCCCACTCGCTCTTGAAGCTACATCAGCTTCGGAAGATCCTACCGTTGGGCGCCATAAGAAACGACGAGTGATGGGGCCCTCTGTTATTGCTTTCCTGACTAATATTCTTGGGTCTGTAATTGCGGGTGTAGATGGCGTCACCCTGAGCGACGGCGCCGTTGAAGCTCTTCGGCGACACATCGCGAAACCCGAGATTCGACAACTTTTGATAGAGCAGGGTTTCTGCTCCGAGGACGAGTACTCGGATGACGATATGGACGTTCTGAGCGAGGAGAATATGCTCCCTTCCGAGTCGATGAACAACGAGGCCATTCAAGACAGGACAGAGGAAGATCAGATCGAAGATCAGTTGCTCTCCATGTCCAGCGATGACGATATGGTTTCTTGTCCTTCATCTCCGATATTGCTTGCTTCTTCGTCGTTCGTCGAAGGAGATACGCTAAAGGTGCGCTCTCTACGTTGATATAATTTAAGTATGTGGGTTGACCGGCGTCATACTACAGGCCTCGTCGCAAGGCCAAGTTCTTACAGAAGTTGCCACACCAACACCCTCACTGTCTGAAGCGCTACCGCCAGACGTCGCCTGTACTGCGCCGGACGCAGACATTCCTATGGTGGCCGCAGGACCTCCACGCACGCGCGTCGGGATTCCCCCGGCTGTGTCGCAGACCCAAGCCACCGAGGTCGCGATCAGTGTCCGTTCGCGCTCGCCATCGCATGCCGGCGGCTCGTCGGAGGCGGATATTCTAATGGCGGCCGCAGAACATCTATCCACACGCGTCGAGACGCCCCCACCTGCGCCGCAGATCCAGGCCACAGAGATCGCGATGAGCGTCCGTTCGTCCTCGCCGTCACACGCGGGTGGTAAGTCGAAGGTGGATATTCCGATGGCAGCATCTCCACCCACGCGCGTAGGAAGTCCCCTGCCCGTGCAGGCTCAGAGCACATACATCGCGATGCGCGTCCGTTCGCGCTCGCCGTCACACGATATTCCGATGGCGGCCGCAGAGCCTCCGTCCACGCTCGTCGGGACGCCCCCGTCTGCGCCGCAGATCCAGGCCGCAGAGGTCGCGATGAGGGCCCGCTCGCGCTCGCCGTCACACGATATTCCGATGGCGGCCGCAGAACCTCCATCCACGCTCGTCGGGACGCCCCCGTCTACGCCGCAGATCCAGGCCGCAGAGGTCGCGATGAGCATCCATTCGCCTTCGCCGCGGCACGCGCGCACCGGGATGGTGGTCAGAAGACCTCTACGCATGCGCATCAGGACGCCCCCGTCCATGCCCCAGACGGACATCGCGACGCGAGTCTGTTCTACCCCGTCGTCGAGTGCCAGCAGCGCGTCGGAGGTGAATATTCTGATGGTGGCCCCAGGACTTTCGGCCTTGCGCGCCGGAACGCCCCCATCCACGTCGCAGATCCGGGGCACCAATGCCCACATGCGCGCCCGTTCGCCGCTGCCTCCACAACCGCTGGACATTGTGATGGCGGTACCGGAACCTGAGCTTGCGAACGTCGCGACGCCCGTCCTCGCCCATGCATCCACGGGCACTCGCCCTCTTTCAAGCCCACGCCTACACCATCACTCCCCCCATAGAGAAAGCTCCGTGTCTTTGCCAGCTGATGACGCTGAGATACTGTCACTTTTGCCTTCGTTAGCGGACGGACCGCCGGATACCAGTGTTGCTCGCGTTACAACGCAGTTCACAGGCTCCACAGTGCCGCGTCGAGAACCGAGTCATAATGCAGCCGCACTTGTCGCCGCTTGCGCATCGGGAACGCAACCTTTTTCATCGCCAATCTCCTCCATGCCTGAGGACATGCACCCAGTACGGTCCACTCATCCACCGGTATCATCGAGTACTGTGGTCGCGTGGAAACCTGTTCCAGGCGCAGATGGCGCAACGCAGGTCCCCGTCGCGGCTCAGAGTGCTCCACAGGGCCCTACCTTCTGTCGGTCCTTTACCTTCACGAATACGTCAATGTCGCTCTCCCCGCCACAGCTTCGAGGTTCGACCGGCAAGGCCGACATGTTCGCCATGCCTCCCACTCCTCCGGCGATCCCTATGGGTGCGAAGGACGGGATACGGGTGCCGCCTGCGCATAACAGGCTGAAAAATCCTGCCCAATATGTACAACCATCACCATCTGGAGCTGCGACGCCGCTTGCCTGCGCGGAACTGGGGTCTCCGCCACCGTCTGCTACGCCGGCATGGGCGCCAGTTGGTCGAACTCACGCTCCGTGGCCAGATCGGCAGCCGGGGCTCGCTACACCCTCTCGTGTTGGACCTGCTTCTGAGCCGCCACGATCTCAGGAACTGCCGCCGGGCCCATCGGGATGGACGTCATCAGCAATAACAGCATCCTCGTCCCAAATGGATGTTCCAATGAGAACCACGTCTCCGTTGGACGAACCACACGCCACACTTGGCTGGGATGCGCACCCGCCGATGATGTTCTCCGAGGGTATAGCTTCTATTGGAGGAGATTGTCATTCAGGCGGTCAGCGCGTCGCCGTAGTACCCATTCAACCAGAGCCATTGCCACAGCCGTCTGAACGCGGCTTGCGCTCTCACTCGACGCCTCTGGTTACGCAGAGCAATGCGCCGAGGACGTCGCAAGTAACGGCTTCGGAATCAATTCCGGTTAGAGACTTCTTTTACACGAATTGAGTTTGCATATCTGACCAGTCAAACTATAGCACTGCGAGGACCTCAACGCAAGCCAAACCCCGAGGGATGCACGCCCCCATGCCATCGCTCGCCCCCGGGCGGTTGAACCACCACCACACAGTGCAATAATGTCGGCTTGGGGCGTCAACCGTCTCAAGGCGCTGACCAACGTCATGCAGACCCGGGATCAACAAGGATTATCCTCTCGGACGTCTTCTGCTGCGAGGTCGCCGTCCCCAGAAGACGCTATGACTGGTGTCGTGGCCTCCCTAGATGTCAGTACGTTTCCCCCACAGACACTACTCGGCCGTCAAGGAGCCGTCGGTCGGTCCTCCCCTTCTGGGTGCGCAATCACGCCGACCGAATTCGCCAGCCTACACGCACACCCAGGAGGGTTCCAGACTTACACCGCGCGTGTGGCGACACCTTCTGCCCCTTCCCCTGCCCCTACCCCTCCACCTTCCACGGACATCTCTATGCGCGGGCCGGTGAACCATTTGTCTTCGGCAGTACCGGCGTCAACATCTAGCGGCACGTTGAGCACGTCGTCTGCGCCTCCGGTACTCACTCCGCGTGCTCTGGAGAAACTGCCCTTAGGAACGCCTATTCCGGCGAGTGTCCTCACCATGCCAATCCCTCCTTCCCTACCTCTCGTCTGGCCTACGTCGCAGGTATCGGGTACAGGACGGGCATGGAGTTCTCAAGCAGGAGCTTCGGCGGACAATTCGAATCATGCTGCCCAAAATAATGTCGGCCATCTCGCTGCTTTCTGTCTACCGACAGGAAGGCAGGGCTCTATGAATGGGGAAGAGCCGTCCAACCCGACTGGAACGACTGGCGATGTCAATCCACCGACTCCTCCTGCTCAGGCTTCACCTCAAAACAGAACATCGGCGACGTTCTCCAGTTTTGGGTGGCAGGCTCCCGCAAGCGGCACCAGATATCAGTCCCCCGTTGGTGATCCGGTGAGCATCATATAACCTCTCGCGACTGTAAAAGGTCCTAATGGGAATGGAAGGACGCATCCATCACTCGACGTGACGTTGATCGCATGATCGACGCGATGTACGGTGTGTCGACCGAAGTACGCGCCTTATCCAGCCATGTCGTACAGGCACTCCCTCACATGGCTCAACGCGGCTCAAGCGCGCGAGGTGCGGGACGGTCTTCTCGGGCGCAGCCCCAGGAAGAGGTGGTAGACGAAGAAGAATCCGGTACAGAGTCCTCAGTGACTATGCCCTCGCGCAAGGCCCCTGGACTTACAAAACATCGTTCTCGTGAGCAGTTGACGTTGCAGGTTGGTGCACCCTTGTTACTTGTAGACCACACCGCGTTACTCATTTCGGCTTCGCAGGCGAATGTCCAGGCTCATGCCCGGTACCTCATGGGTCGCGAGGATCACGTTTCTCCGTTCCCGGAAAACTGCATTGCCAATGCGCGCGAGGTGCGAGGCTGGACGCGTGAAGAGGGCGAATGCTGCACCGCCGAGGCGTTCCGTCTCGACCTCAACAGTAGCCCTGGCTCTGCCTGGAACAAATCCGCCATCACTGTCTTCGTCGACGACTTTATCGAAGTAGGGGCCTATGCCTGTACGGACCGCGCTCAAATTCGGCGGATGATGAATAGGCATTTCCGGACCCTGAAGCGTCGTTACAAGGCAGCAATGGCTGATATCGAGGCGGCTTCGCGAGGTGCTACCGTGGATAGGTCTCAAGGCAAGACGGACGCGGCGAAGAGGCAACGTCGGTACAACGTGAGTGCATTAAATATGTTGGCGGCGATAATCGTCTCAAAACGTCTTCTAGAAGCATCAAAAGCGCCTTCGTATCGCTCTATGGTACCCCGAGACCCGTAAACACGGTCCGCTGGTTCACGCCCTCGGTCCTGACGGCATGAGCTCCGACGAGGAGGAATATAGCGGTACAATCTTACTGCACTACCGCATCTCAAGCTGCCCGTGGAGAGAAACCCGCGTGACGTCTATCATGCGCCTGCTCGACGCTCTCGAGCGCAGGTACCGGAGCGATCTCGGCCAAGGAGACTTGCGCGGTGCCAAGACTCGCCTGCGGTGCTTGTCCGAGAAAGTGTCAAAGCGGACGCGTGGAGTTCCCGGTTTACCGCGTGATGCGTACGATGCAGCGTGGCTAGAGGGCCTTCGCCCGTTGGAGCGGCGTGACCTTGAAGTCAAAGAAGGTGTCTATGACTTCTCTGTGCCGGCCAACATCCAGATGTGAGTTTTTGCTCTGCAGCTACTACGGCATCCGCTCACTGGCGTTTAGGGATGCTGCACCGTTCGCACAACATGTCATCAATGGGTATACTTACGTGTAGAGCAGAAGGAGCAGGACGTGCGTGACTCGGACAGCGGCATCGAGGAAAGGTAAGAGGGGCTCGGAAGCTAGTAGCGGGGCTGTACGTGTAGTGGATGTCAGAGTAGTACGTTGAGGGTGTATATGATACGTTTTCGTCCTTAGTATGGTGGGCGCGGCTCGAATAGGGTCATAGCGGGCGAAGACGGGGGCAGGCACTTCGCCTGCCACCGATGCGCAGATTTCAGACCAAAAAGTGTGCCATGCTGGGGCTCGAACCGTGGAGCAGTATGGCCGGACCGAAAACGTTGTCTTAGTTGCCACTTGACTATATCAGCGACACAACGATAGCCGTAACGCATACCAGGTGTAATTGTGCAATGAAAGAGCGAATGGCGGGCGGCCACGGCCCACCTGTACGTACACGGGCCCCGAGCTTCGGAATAATCCACTTTCCCTTCCCCCTGAGTCTCTGCTCTTCCCCTCTGAATCCTCGTCTCCATGTGTTGTCTGATCTCTACAATACTTTCTATACAGTGTTGGAGCAAGCAATCCGAGCGCAGTGACAGCACGAGCTCCCGATGCCTGCGCGTGCGGATGCTGTATGTGCGACACACACACTTGTCGTACCTCACGCTCGACCTATTGCATACCGGGTATACCTACACCTTGCTCTATGATATGCTAC
>NW_007360325.1:459487-465125 GCF_000271585.1 Trametes versicolor FP-101664 SS1
TACGTGTAGTGGATGTCAGAGTAGTACGTTGAGGGTGTATATGATACGTTTTCGTCCTTAGTATGGTGGGCGCGGCTCGAATAGGGTCATAGCGGGCGAAGACGGGGGCAGGCACTTCGCCTGCCACCGATGCGCAGATTTCAGACCAAAAAGTGTGCCATGCTGGGGCTCGAACCGTGGAGCAGTATGGCCGGACCGAAAACGTTGTCTTAGTTGCCACTTGACTATATCAGCGACACAACGATAGCCGTAACGCATACCAGGTGTAATTGTGCAATGAAAGAGCGAATGGCGGGCGGCCACGGCCCACCTGTACGTACACGGGCCCCGAGCTTCGGAATAATCCACTTTCCCTTCCCCCTGAGTCTCTGCTCTTCCCCTCTGAATCCTCGTCTCCATGTGTTGTCTGATCTCTACAATACTTTCTATACAGTGTTGGAGCAAGCAATCCGAGCGCAGTGACAGCACGAGCTCCCGATGCCTGCGCGTGCGGATGCTGTATGTGCGACACACACACTTGTCGTACCTCACGCTCGACCTATTGCATACCGGGTATACCTACACCTTGCTCTATGATATGCTACTGTTACTTACTGCACGATTGCGCCTTCTTGACCTTTGCTTACCCCTGCGCCACCTTTTGTATATCACTCATTCATCGATTCATTGTTTCCATTTACAGTACATGTTTGCATTCTGCGCCTTTCCATCTCCCGCCTCGTGTTCCCGCTCGTCGCTCGTGCAGCGCTCACATATACTGACCGCCTCTCATTTTGACCCCTCAGTCTTGCACCCGTACCACAAGTGCACCGTACTGAGGTCCTTGTCTGTTCGCCCACAGATCCCACTGCATGCTCCGTTATACAGTACTTTGAACAGTCATATACGGGCTTGATTCATTGAACAGGTATGCACAGGCTTAATTTCTTGAACAGGCATGTACAGGCATAGTTCTGTGAACAGCTGTACACAATGGATACTTTGAAAAAACACATACACCATTGACATTTTCAACAAGCATGTACAAGCTTAATTTACTGAACAGGGCTGAACACAACTATTACTGTAGCAATATGACCAAACCAGTGAGGGGTTTTGGTGTGACCAGCGGGACTGAAAGCAGTGCTGCCACCGAAGGTGGCGCGAGCGCCTGGGGAGTGTGACTGGCGAGCACAAAGCGGCGTGGTGGCCCCGCCGGTGAGCCCTAAGAACGGTGTGACCGGCAGAGGACCACCGGACAAAGTGGCGGGGGCCGCGGTGACGTGCGACATGGGCCTGAAAGCAGCGCAGCAGAGGTCAATGTGACCTGTGACCCGCTGGATTGGTCATATAGCTACAGTACTTTGTATAGGCACATAGTGGTCTAATTTATTTAAGCAGCATGTACAGGCTTAATTCTGTGAACATATCGCAATTTTTGGACCCCATTGATGAGTAGCCCATGATGCTGGCTGGACCTTACTGGTAAGTCTGTAGGCATGTACAAGCTTAACTTGTTGAACAGAGCTGAGCACAGTTGATACTTTGAACAGGCATATGGGGGCTTGATTTCTTGAACGGAGCTGTACAGGTCTGCTTCAATGAACAAGTGCATATGATCTTGATTTCTTGAACAGGCATGTACAGCATGATTTGTGAACAGAGCTGCACAGGTTTGATTCACCAGTGATGCACTCAAGCCTCCCATAATGGCCACTAGGATGTCAGGGTCACAGGGTCGAGAGGATGAGACCCAAGAAATGACTTGTGTGAGTGGGGGTTCCGAGTACAATCCTGAGTTCCCTACAAACACGGAGGGCGCGAGAGGGGGTTGAGCGAGCTTTTGCTCCTAACCCGAGAGTAGGGGATTGCGCGGACGCTGGTCGGCGGGCGCGACACAACACAGAGTACCGAGACACGGTGACTTCGGGGAGGTGCTCACTGTATTCAACAAGCTGTGGGCGTTAGGGGGCTATTGGGGAGGATTTTGCGGACGTGGTCGAAGTTGCAGTCGCAGGCGCAGACCCAATCGTAAACTTGTGCTCTGAAGGGGTAAGAGAAAGTGAATTTTCCCGGTGCTTGGGGCCCGCATATATACAGGAGGGGCCGGAGCCGTACGGGAAGAGTAGAAATAAGGGGGCACCCATCACATGGAGTGCGACGGGTGCGACCATCAGGGTCTGCAATGGGGGCCGTGGCCTACGGGCCATGCCTAGGCTGTCGGGACTGCGTGTTTCGTGTGGTGTGATTGGTGGGTGAGGACACGTGCACCGTGACCCCCGACGCACGTATCGGGCGTACCACAGTGCGCCCCGAGCCCCCGATGCTTGTCAAGGCTTGGTGTTCCCGCCGTCACGGCCTACATGGCTCAACTCGCGGGTGGCGAACAGTGGTTGGGCGTGAGAGACCGGGGAGCCTTTGGGGTGCGAGTCTTCGTGGTGCGAGTTGGGACCCGACACCTGCACGGGGATAGGCATCAGGGCAGTTGAACTCAAGAGCGGTGCCCACACCACGGTGGGTGGCAGGTGTGGTGAATGTGTATCACCAGACAATTGCATACAGGGTTAATTTATTGAACAGGCACATACAGGCTTAATTTACTGAACAGGCACATACAGGCTTAATTTATTGAACAGGCACATACAAGCTTAATTCTACAAATAGAGCTGCACAGGTTTGATGTACTGAACAGGCACACACAAGCTTGATTTGTTGAACAGGCACACATGGCTTAATTCTACAAACTGGCACATACAGGCTTAATTTTACAAACAGAGCTATACTTGTTTGATTTTGTGCATAGAGCTGCACAGGTTTGATGTACCAAATGGGCACATATAGAATTGATTTATCAAACAGGCACATACAGGCTTAATTCTACAAATAGAGCTGTACATGATTAATATTGTGAACAGGCATGTACAGGCTTGATTTTGAATAGGCATATACAGGCTTAATTCCATGAACAGCCACGTACAGGCTTGGTTTATTGAACATGCACGTACGGGTTTGATTTCTTAGACAGGCATGTGCATACTTAATGCTGTAAATAGAGCTATACGTGACTGATATGTTGAACAGGACTGTACACACTTGGTACTTTGAGCAGGCACATACAAGTTTGATTTATTGAACAGGCCTTTACAGGCTTCATGTCATGAATAGAGCTGAGCTTTTGCAAGCATGTATGGGCTGTTGTGTTTGGCACTTATGAGCGAGCTCGTGCGGCATGTGCACTATCGTGCGCATCTCTCGGGATCGTGCGGATGGTGGCACACAGGCCCCTTATGCATGCAGTCTGCCTCCCTATGCATGCCTTACGTGTTTGCTCTCCCCTTCCCCCCACTCTCGTTGCTCCCTTTGCGCTGCAAATGCGCCCGTTGATGCACTCAAGCCTCCCGTAACAGCCGCTAGGATGCCGGGGTCGATGGGCCGAGAGGACGAGACCCGAGAAGTGACTTGTATGAGCGGGGGTTTCAAGTACAATCCCGAGTTCCCTACGAACATGGAGGTGCAGAGGAGGGGGGTCGAGCAAGCTTATTGCTCCTGACCCGAGGGTAGGGGATTGCACAGACGCTGGTTGGCGGGCGCGACGTGAAGTGGGGTACCAGGACACTGTGACTTCGGGGAGGTGCTCACTGTATTTGATGCAGACGGGGGCGTCAGGGCGCTGTCGGAGGGGGGCTTGCGAACACGGTCGGGGTCGCAGTCGCAGACGCAGGCGCAAACACAACTTGAGCTCTGAAGGGGTAAGAGAAAGTGAATTTCCCAAAAGGTCGGGGGCCTCGTATATACAGGAAGGGCCTGAGCCCATAGATAAAGTAGGTAAAGTGAATACCTGCCATGCTCGGTGCAGCGGGTGCAACGATTGGGGCGCGACGCTGAGGCCACACGCACCCGTCAGGGTCTGGATCGCCTGTTCGTGCGCGCGACCGGCATGGTGATTGGGTAGCGGGTCGGTCACGCCGCGCATGCCCCAATGTTTGCTTGGCCGACGTCACCCTATCGCGGGGAGGGTAGGTCTTGGTGTTGTGGTCGGGGCGACCTCTCGGGGTGAACCCTGAGCTGCTTGGCTCGCGGGTGTCTCGGTGTTGTGTGCTAAAGCCCCGTCTACCCTCAGGGCCCCCGCCGGCATCGGGGTGTCTCATTTGGGGTAAGTGCAGGGGCGCGCTGGGGTGGATGAGCTCGGGAGTGGAGGGTACACCACGGCGGCTAGCAGGCACGGTGAGTGTGCATCACCGTTTGCTCTCCTTCCTGTCACCAGTCACCACTTGTTGTCTGACCTTGTGCACTTAGATGCCGAACAAGCGCTCTTGAACGCGAAACATCTACATGGGCTTGATTTATTAAGTAGACATGTACAGGCTGACTTTTGTAAACAGGGCTGTACATGATTGATACTTTGAACAAGCACACACACAATCAACATGTTGAAGAGGCATATCCAGGCTTGATTGATTGAACAGAGCTGTACGCAATTAATATCTTGAGCAGGCATGCATGAGCTTAATCTATTGAACAGGGTGGCACACAATTGATACTTTGAACAGGCACGTACAGGCTTGATTGATTGAAGAGGGCTGTACATGATCAATACTTTAAACAGGCGCATATGGGCTCAATTTATTGAACAGGCCTCTACAGGCTCGTTCAAAATATTAATAAAGTAGAACTCTGTTCATATCATTAAGCTTGTATGTGCCTATTATATGAATCAAGCCTGTATGTGCTCGTTCAATAAATCAAACCTGTACAGGTTTATGTGTAGAATTAAGCCCATGTGTGCCCATTCAATAAATTAAGCCTGTATGAACCTGTAATATAAATCAAGCCTGTATAGCTCTGTTCGTAGAATTAAGCCAGTGTGTCCCCATTCAATAAATTAAGCCCATGTGTTCCTGTTCAATAGATCCAGCCTGTATGCACCTGTTTGTAGAATCAAGCCTGTGCATGTCTGTTCAATTAATTAAGCCTGTACGTGCTCGTTCAACAAATCAAGCCTGTATGCACTTGTTCATAGAATTAAGCCCGTGTGCGCCCATTCAATAAATCAAACTGGCATAGCTCTGTTTGTAGAATCAAGCCTGTGCGTGTCTGTTCAATAAATTAAGCCTGTACGTGCTCGTTCAACAAATCAAGCCTGTATGCACTTGTTCATAGAATCAAGCCTGTGCGTGTCTGTTCAATAAATTAAGCCTGTGCGTGTCTGTTCAATAAATTAAGCCTGTACGTGCTCGTTCAACAAATCAAGCCTGTATGCACTTGTTCATAGAATTAAGCCCGTGTGCGCCCATTCAATAAATCAAACCCGTACAGCTCTGTTTGTAGAATCAAGCCTGTGCGTGTCTGTTCAATAAATTAAGCCTGTACGTGCTCGTTCAACAAATCAAGCCTGTATGCACTTGTTCATAGAATCAAGCCTGTGCGTGTCTGTTCAATAAATTAAGCCTGTGCGTGTCTGTTCAATAAATTAAGCCTGTACGTGCTCGTTCAACAAATCAAGCCTGTATGCACTTGTTCATAGAATTAAGCCCGTGTGCGCCCATTCAATAAATCAAACCCGTACAGCTCTGTTTGTAGAATCAAGCCTGTGCGTGTCTGTTCAATAAATTAAGCCTGTACGTGCTCGTTCAACAAATCAAGCCTGTATGCACTTGTT
>NW_007360325.1:465958-508760 GCF_000271585.1 Trametes versicolor FP-101664 SS1
GAAATCCCATCCTTAGTATATTTCCTATGTGAATATCATGTTAAATCGGAGAAGTATAGTGGCACATGCTTGACTCACCTGAGCCACACACTAGTAACATCCTTTGTAACATATCTGTGGGACACCGTGTAACACAGAAAACACAAGAGTGGCTCATTCTGAATGGCTTTTCTGTGTTACACCTTGTGGCACATAAAGCAAATGCAGTTCAAATTTCGTGTGTCATTATATGGTTACATCCTGAGCCACATCTTTATCACACTTGAGCCGTATTTTAAATGTGATTTGGCTGCGACGCGGTGTCACACACTGATCTCTTTTGGACTGCGATTTCTGTGTGATTTCTGTGTTACACGGTGTCACACAGCCCGGTGCCCCCGGTGGTAGAGTTCGGTGTACAAGCGCCCATGACAGCAGATCGAGATCTGCATCGGGCCGGGGAATACGTCATCAAGACGCGTCGGCCTCAGGCTTCTGGTCTCTTCCAGTTCTCGCGAGCTTCAGCTTCCTCCCTCCTCTCATTACCGGTGGTCGCGCACTGTTCTGTGCTTCTCCTCATCGACTTCCGCAAACTTTGCTTAAAGACTCATTATAACCTCAGGCTCTACTCCCTATCCTACCTAGCGTCTGACATATAGATGTCGAAGGTCCAGCTCTATGTGTATGATCTAAGCAACGGCCTTGCAAAGCAACTCTCGAGACAACTCACCGGTCGGCAGATAGATGGAATATGGTACGCAACTAGGTCTCAAATGTGAACGAGTGATTCACCAAGCACAGGCACACCTCCGTGGTTGTATTCGGCAAGGAGATATTCTACGGGCAGGGTATCGATATCACCCGGCCGGGGATGTCTCACGTACGTGCGCTTCATACCTGGACCCCGAACCTTGCTAAGATTGCCGCAGCATGGTAGACCGCTCCAGATCGTAGATATGGGCGAAACCGCTATCGACGAAGAGACCTTTAACGAGTATTTAGAGGAAATGCGTCAACATTACACTGCAGACAAGGTGGGCAAGCTGTGTTTGATATGTGCAGGACGGTCCTTTGGCTAACGCGCATGAAGTATCATTTATTAGGTAGCTAGATGATCGAGAAGCAGAAGGCCTCGCGGCTAACGCGTGCGTGTAGACTTTAACTGCAACTCGTTCACCAACGACTGCGTGGGCTTTCTCACGGGAGGCTCAATACCGACGTGGATTAAAGACCTACCCTCCGATTTCCTCTCGACGCCTTTCGGCGCAGCTCTCCGCCCGACCATCGACTCCATGTTCCGCCGCCCTTCGCCTGGAGCCGCGCCCGCCGCGCCCCAGATGCCCGCCCCAGACTCCCTGAATGCAGCAGCCTCTGCTTCGCCCAATCCCGCGCTCGCATCCGCGCTCCTCCAAGCCGTCGCCTCGCAGGCCTACTCATCTGGCTCGCTCTCCGCCCCTACCTCCATGCCCTCTGTTGCTCCGAATTCGGGCAGCTCCACTGTGACTGGCCCGATTCACATGTGCACAAATCCGTCATCGCTGCACTCGCTTTTAAAGTCGCACCGCGCAGCGATCGTGTTCTTCACGTCGGCAACGTGTGGCCCATGCCGCATGATTGAGCCGCTGTTTGAGGATCTCGCGCACCAGAAGACGCATGGTAGCGGTAGCGGACGCGTTGCGTTCGTGAAGGTGGACCTCGCGGTTGGGATGGGCAATCAGGTTGCCGGGGAATGGGGCGTCAGGGCCACACCTACATTCTTGTTCTTCTTGGATGGAAAGAAGGTGAGTATTCTCCCAGAGCGTTGTAGTAAGTGTACTGATCACGGCTATCGGCGCTCATAGGTAGAAGAGGTGAAGGGCGCGAACGCAGCAGAACTACGCTCCCAAGTGGATCTACTCCTCTTCCAAGCCTTCCCGCGTATGTCGTCCACTATGTTATACACGAGAACTCATGTACTCACGCGCCTCATACAGCCCATCCGCATACGAAACTATCTCTTCCCGCCGTAGAAGCGCTGTCCACAAATCCTATCCTTTTCACCCAAGTGCCTGCGCTGGACACGGTCTCCGCCAAGCTCGCCTCGTTCATCGACGCCGCACCGTCCTCGCCAGAGCTGCAAACGGCTAAGCAAGCGCTCACCACCGCGATCATTCCCCTTCTGAAGACTCGTTTTCCGCCGAAAGGCACACCAGAAGCAGCGAAGAAGCCCGCATTCCCTGCTCCTCCGCAGTTGCTCGCCAGCTGGGCAACAACGACGCGCATCATCGCCAACACCCTCCCCCCGGCGCAGCTCTTCCCCCTCGTCGACCTGTGGCGGCTGGCTATCCTCGACGACGCCGTCGGCAACTGGCTCGCCTCCGCGCCCACACCCGACCCGCTGCAGCTATTCCTCGACAAGGCGCTGTCCGCACTAGACGGGAACGCGCCCGACGCGCGCAACTACCTCCTGACCACGCTGCGTGCGCTCGCGAACGGATTCGCACACGCGTCTCTGAGCAAGACCCTGCTCGCGGCGAAACGCGTCCCAATGACGCGCGCGGTCGTGGCAGCGCTGCTGCACGCGGATGCGGCGGTGCGCACGGCGGCGGCGAGCCTCGCGTTCAATGTCGCGGCCGCGCTGCAGCGGAGCCGGGTCGAGCGCGTGCGCGGGGTCACGGTCGGCACGGTGCCGACGGAGGTCGCAGAGGATGAGGAGTGGGAGGTCGAGATGGTGAGCGCGGTGCTCGAGGCGCTCGCGAACGAGACGCAGAGCGAGGAAGTCGGTGAGTGGTGTTGCGCTGATACTGTGTGTGCTCCTCGAAGCGTGGCTGATGCGTTTGGCTATTAGTTCACCGGTTGACGGCGGCGCTGGCGTTTTTGCTGCGACTGTCGCCCTTCTACGAGAGCCAGCTACAGGGTCTGCTGGAGGTGCTGCAGTCGCGCGAGACGCTGAAGAGCAAGCTCGCGCAGGGCGGATGTGGGGAGAGTGGCGTGCAGAAGCCTGAGGTGCGGAAGTTGGTGGTAGAGGTTGCGGAGAAGTTGTGTGTCTGATCTTGCTCGACTTGTGACTTTGATATCTTGGGGTTGGACAATATGTTGTGCATGTATTCTTGGGTATGTGTTGTGTAAGCTGGAGCTGTTGGGAAGTTGGGCAGTGCCAATACGCTATGAAGCATCAGTCAGCTTCACCTCTAGCGATACCTTATTCCGAAAACCAGAAAGAGGCTTCTTACCTACCATGGTGGCCAGCTTGGTGCTGAGAAGTCTGGGATCACGCTGATGCCACGTTGAGTACATTTCTTGAATAACGCAACGAGCTGCTCTTCCCGGTTGCGCTCTCCCGGTATTATTATACTTCCCTCCGTCGCATCGGGGACGAAGCGCGGGCCTACCTTCACCGAGACGCGGCGAAGATGCAAATGTACCGGCCCTTCCGATATAACGTCGTCGATTTCCTGCCAGTGTGTGCGCTTGATCGATGGTTGGTCTGTCTCCTCTGGGCCTCGATACTCCAGAGACAGCTCGCGAATTTTGGCATTTCGGGTGTAGCTGAGGGCAGGTATGAACCAGTCTGCGTCGGTGTGCTTTTGTATACAGGTGGTCATCTTCAGACTCTGTAGACTCGTGTACCGGGTGAAGGCTGTTAAGGGAAAGGCGGTCAGACACAACCGTCAATCATGATGTGTGAGGAGACTCGTTGTTGGCTACCTTCGAAATGGTCTTCAAAAAACCCTGGGTCATCGGCATAGCACGGCCCCAGCTCAAGGAACTGTATGGATGAGGGGAGAATTTGGAGAAAAGGGTGGTATATGCAAACGAGTTCTAGCTGAATAACAGATATTACACGCTGCGACAACAGTGATGTCCCGCGACCCGCAAGTCATTCGACTCACCTTCAGCGAGGTCAGATTCCTGCATACGCTCGTTCCGCTCCCAGGGGACCCGACTAACTCGCAGCAAATGACTCTCAAGAGCGAGAGAGAGGTGATATGCGGGAACTGCTCGAGAAATCTGTCGAGGTATTGGAAGTCACCGAACCAAATATCGCGCAACTCAAGGTGCGTGATCGAGGTGGCCCTCGAAAGCCTACGAACAAGCGGGCCCGTGGCGGTGGAGATGCTACCGTCCAGACTACACAGCGCGACGGAGTGCAGGCCAGGGAGGTGTTGGATGGTGCGTGGGTTGAGTGGCCCCGTTTCGGGATCCCCCCCGTCCGTGTTCGATGTGATGTCTCGAAATGATATCTCGAGGTGTCTGACCAGCGCGCCGAGCTCCCGGGACGCCGCGATTGTGTCGGAGAACTTGCTTAGGGGTTGGTATTCATCGAAAGAAACGCTGTGGTACAGATGATACTGCGCTCGCTTTAACCAAGCCGAGCAGGTCAGGGCGCACGCTGGGAGGGTGCTAATTCTCAGGTCAGGGTCGGCGGCCACAGCATCAATGAGGTCGAGGCAGATGTCGATAGGTATTGCCCTTTGCATGGATATAGGTGGAAAAGAGTGGCAGTCGAGGGTGGTCGGACTTGTGGTGGGCGGACGTGGTACGTTCATCAACGATAACGCCCAGTGAGAATCGACAATATTAAAATCTATTGCGAGCTATTGCCCTCAAGTACGAGCTATTTAAATATATTTGGATCTATTCGTCGCCCGTTGCGGGCGCTTTTCTGTCTGGTTTCGTCTCGTTTTGTCTCGGCGATCGTCTTTTTCAACTGCTGTCATGTCAATTCGAATGCATCCATATCAACTTTTTCACCCGACCGTTCTGCTTTTGCGAAAAAAAATTGGGCGCCTGACAACTTTCTGCGATGGCGTCATCCTGGTTTTTGACTTCGCAGAGTTCGAAGTCGCTCGCCCCTTCGCCACACATATCCCTCTTGCTTCCTGCGCCCATGTCCGTGCACCGTCTCTGCGCTGGCATCTCCTCCCCTCCCAGTTCGAGCTTGCATTCTTCGCTCTCTCCACTGACTGACTAACTCACTAACCCGCTGACATACTGACATACTGACCCACATACTTTGCTAATCATCACTGACCTACTGACCACTGACCTACTGACCTACTGACGAGTTATTGTTACCGGCTTTAGATGCATCGCACACTTGCTCGGTACGCGCGCAGTCGCGCCCGCCATTCTCAACGCGGCCTCTACAATCTACCAGTGTGCGCGCGGCACTGACGGGCGCAGAAGGACGGGCGCGACGCACAAGTAGGGGCGCTGCTGGGACGGGTGCGCGACTGGGTTCGGGGTGCTGCCGGTAGGCGCGACGGGGCGCGACGTGCAGGTGCGGGGCACGACTGGGTTCGACGCGGTGGCGGTGGGCGCGGCGCTCGCGGTGGGCGCGGCTGGGTACGCGGCGCGGGGGCGGGGCGCGGGGGCGACCGGCGGGCGTGGACGGGGCGTGGACGGGGGATATCGGATACGTATCATGTAGCTCGGGGGTCTGTGTATTGTCATCCATTGCAATATCATGCAATTCATTTTAATATGTCGCAATAGTTTTATATGAACGGCAATAGACAGCCATCTATTGTTTCGGCACTTTTTCTATTGCGAGTGTTTACGATGTATTAAATCTGGCGGGGCGGAAAACAATAGCTCGCAATGGCTCGCAATAGATCTTAATATTGTCGATTCTCACTGGGGATAACGATCGATGGCGTTCAAATAACGTTCAAAGGTATATACCAAGGCCGAGAAAGTCGGGGTGCACCGCCACCCCCACACACATAAAATCCTCGTATAGTCTTCGCTAGCTTGTCAAGCGTAGCACCATCCTCGACTTTCATATGGTCTAGATAGTAGACTCGATGCCAGTAAGGTAAGTAGATCATGCTATATTGGACCTTCAAGTTGAAAGGAGCTTGCCTTGGATATCCAACCCCATGCCGCGTCAGACATCCATCAAGTCGGAAGATAACGCGTCATGGCTACCACCAGAAGTACTTACTGGTGGAGGCAACGGGTGTGGAGTATATGTTTGAAGCAAAATTTGCTGAGGCTGAGGTTCGTGCGACCTTCAGCGTCACCGTAAGCTGCAGCCTGAGATAGTTCCTTTTCGCCCTCGTTCTGGAACATCGATTCCAGCGCAGTGATGTTGATCCTCGAGCGAGTTAACGCATCAACCGAGGACTTGGGAGAATTCAGAGAGGCTTCAGCAGCTGAAGACGGTTTAGGCGTGGATATGATATCAATCAGAAGCGCCGTTCTACGTCACGGTTTTGCGTAGATAGTCTCCCGAGCCTCCGAACGCATGAGGCTGGTTCACGAGCCTTCGAAGGTGTGCGAACGCGTCTAGTTTCAAATTTGAGGAACTTCCACCCCACAGCACCAGCGTTGCCCTACCACGCCTACATGTACCCGGTGTTCATTTTTCTGCTGCGGAGAGATCGACGTCTGGAACACCAAACCATATTTGGGAATTGCTGATACTTTGACTCTGCGTCCCGGTCAGTGGGTAGATATGCCCGCTCGCTCTTTAATGCGCGCCGGCGCCGGCCACTAGTGAATTTTTACATGTCAGAAATAGTACGGACCTCCCCCTTCTAGTGCATTCATTTCAAAGGTATGTATGTAGACGTAGGAGAGTAGGAGGATATATATTCCAAGCTTATGAGAAGGCCGAGCGCCGGAGATCCGGAGGTGACTCAACGCCCGATATACCTAAAATGGCAGTCTGCCGGCCGGACACGCCGGCGCAGGTGTGCGGCGATGAAGTCGCTACAGGTTCTGCTTCCCGACCACCATCCCGCCCGACGTCTTCCCACACACACACCTCCGCCGTCTTCCGCTAGGCTCCTAGTCGCATGCGACGCAGGCGGCCGGCATGTACGACCCAAACGCCCCTATGACCTACGCAGGCGACCAGGCGGCGGGCGAGGAACAGTTCATCTCGACCTTCTTCTGCCGCGCTCTCTACGACTACCAGACGCACGACTCCTCTTCCCTCTCCTTCCACAGAGGCGACATTATCGAGGTCCTTACGCGTCTCGAATCTGGGTGGTGGGATGGGCTGCTCAACGATGAGCGCGGATGGTTCCCCTCCAACTACGTGAACATCATCTCTGACCAGGAGGCTGAAGCTGCTCTGAACTCGGGTGACTATACGCCAAGTCAAGCATCACTACCGGATGACTCTATGGTTGATATGGCGCAGACGATGTCGCAGGCTCTCTCGCAATCCGACTCCGATGGTGATTGGTTGAACGGCGGCGGAGACTACTCTCAGCAGCCCCAACATACCAACGGCGCCGCGACTCGTGCGCCCGGTACCAAACAGAGCGACTTTTGGGTACCTCAGGTGTCGCAGGACGGTCGAGTGCGTATCACCTCATGGCTGCTATCCGTAGACTGCTAAATGATTTGCAGATATTTTACGTCAACACGCAAACTGGGCAGCAATCTCGAGACCTTCCTCAAGAGCTCGACGAAGAGGCAGATCCAGAAGTTGCGGCTCTCTCCCCTCATGCCACTTCTCGAGCTGTTCCTACTGCGGCATTCGGCGCGGCAGCGGTCAATGGGAGCAGTCGGGACGGTGGTGCCGGCTTTGGTATCCCGAAACGCACGAGGACTCCGGAGCCATGGGCGAGACGTCTTGCGGACGATGGGATGTCCTACTACTACGTGAACAAGATCGACGGTCAAGTTTCCTGGACGGTACCAGAGGCCGGCGCCCCACTGGGTTATGTCGACGAGACGCCCTCTCGAGAAACTGTGGCGCGAAGCTCCCCCGCTGCCTCTGCCTCTTCGATTCCGCACGCCAATGGAACGAATGGACGACTGCGATCGGATTCCACGGCCTCGCGCACAGCAGATCGCCTCAGCATCCACTCTGATGACTCTGAAGTCTATCCCGCGAGGCGCGACCGATCGGAGTCTTCCTCAAGCGTGCAGAAGGTCAATGGCAACGGCGTGAGTCGCCTCGAATCTACTCCTAGCGCACCGTCCGCGCGTTCGCAGCCGCAAGTGAATCCTGGTCTTGAGCTCACAGCAGCGGAAGAATCTGCCAAGGCGCTACAGGAATCTTTGGCCCCCCATCCTCCCGAATCTGCTGCTGAACTTGCGAATCATGTCGGTGAAGCGATTAACTCTCTCGTCCGGTTCCTCAGGAGCGCAGCCGGTCCCCGTCGTTCAGATCAGTTCCGCGAGGTTGATCAACTGGTACTGAAGGTGGTCGCAGCGGTGCGCAATCTCCTTTACGTGACTGCCACCCCAAGCGGACACGTCGCAAGCCATCTCTATCCACGGGACCCTCGCGACCCCAGAATAGCGGCATCTGGCCAGACACTCCAGGCACATCTGAAGGCTGCCCATCGCAAAGTGGCGGGGACTCTATCAAAGCTTGTGCTTTCGGCCCTGGCGATGCAGTACGACCCTAGTCTGTCCAACTCTGACAAACCCAATCGGATGGAGGCCGACGTTGCTGAACTCGAACGTGCCGTTGTTGCATTCGTCGGGGAGGTGCAGTTCTTCCAAGAGCAGCATAACCTGTCGAATTCGCTATCCAGTTCGGGCACAAAGCGGCTGCATGGTGTGTTCTCCACTGCGAACATTGGTCTCGGGCTGCCCGGCGCGGGAGTTGCTGCAGATTGGCGGGGTCTCGGCTACGTCGCTGCGGAGGATGGTGCGGATGTGCCGGGGCGGGTGCTCAACGACGACGTCGTGATCGAGTACAAGGGTAGCTTGAAGGCGCTGGAGGCCAAGCTAGGCGCTTTGGTCATTTCCCTCAAGTATCTGGACAGCCACCCCGGTATGTGTGGTGTCAGTTTTATATGAAATTTACGTAACTGACCGATATGTTGCGGATATATAGACCGCGTCTCACAAGAGGGACAGAATGCCTCTGCATATCTTTCCTACTTGCTCTCCTACCTCGGCGGTATCAACGTCGCGCAACATGTCGATGTCGATGGCATCCGCTCAGAGTCTGGCATGTCTTCAGCTTCCGCGCAGTACATGCAGACTGTCGATAAGGCGCGCTCGCTCGTACGCACCATGGAGGCCGCCACGCAGGCGCTCTACGACGACGGCATGGTCCTCTTCATGACGGTACAAAGCCTCTCGCGCCCGGAACTCCTTAGCGATAAGGAGTTCAACAGCCTAGTCGGCGTCGTCGAGACCACGGCACCCACTGTGCGCTCCAACTGTGTCTTGGTCGCGCAGACGCTCGAGTCGCTCCTCGCGACGGGCCACGACCAGGCGGCGATAGGCCAGGGCGACTACCGCAACTCCATAGAGTGGCGAACGTCGCGCATCAACATGACGGACGCGTCTATCGCGGCGCTCACATCGCGCCTCGCAGATGTACCGAGCGGGGACGACGAGTTCGTGGACATGGAGCTCGCGTTCAGCCGCCCCGGTATGCGCACGCTCCCGTCGTCAGCGGACACCGTTGGTGCTGCGTCGACATCCTCGACAATTTACAACAACGCGGGACAGCCGTCGTCGCAGTCGTCTTTGGACATGTCGGACCGGTCACGGTCAGACAGCTTGAGCGAGCCACAGACACCAACTTGGTCCCAAACCGAGACCACGGTCGACGGAGCGTTCGTAGGTGGGGGTTCGGGCATCGACATGGGCCCCGACGAGCCCCTCGACGACGATGTGGCCCCATACGTGGACGAGGAAGAACGTATGTGTCATATATACTGCGTAAGCCAGCGCGTGTTAACTCACCTCGTATTTTTTAGCTGCTATCCTTGGCAAGTCACCGCCGCGCGGCGGTGCCGGCAACAAACTCATGAAGCTCCTCGGTCCGGAAACGCCACAAGACTATATCAACCGGATGAACGCAGACCAGAAGCCGTGGTACTTGCGGTCGAACTACGACCAGGCAGAGATTCTTATCGATCCGGATGGAAGTGTTCGCGCGGGTACTGGGTCTGCGCTTGTCGAACGGTTGACGGCACACGAGCTCGGACGTATGTTTTTTCTACCCGTCCCAGCATATAAGGGCACCTCTCAATTTTTTCATAGACACCGCGTTCAACAAGAACTTCCTGATGACATTCAAGTCGTTCATGACTGTAGACGAGCTCTTCGACCACCTTGCGAAGCGCTTTTGGATACAGCCACCCCCCGGGTTGAAACCGCAAGAGCTCGAGGAGTGGACTCGCTTGAAGCAGCAGATTGTCCGCGTTCGGTTAGCATCATCACTCTCGGGATTTATCTGCACAGTTGACTCACAGGCCACGCAGTGTGCTGAACACGTTCCGGACCATGGTCACGGACGACGACATTCTCGAGAAAGAGGACATGTACATCCTCGGTCGCATGAAGGAATTCGCTTCAAATGAAGAGGTCGTCACTTTCGCTGCAGCCAAGCAGCTTCTCATCCTCATCGAGCGCGCGGTAAGCTTCTTTACCCCATCTGCGTGTTCACCTCACTCACTCGTCTTCTACAGCAACGGGGCGGCGACACCGCCATCAAGACGACCAACACCGTCCCGATCACGCCTCCAGCGCCCATTGTGCCTAAGAGCAAGAAGGTCAAGCTCATGGAGATTGACCCGCTCGAGCTCGCGCGGCAGCTCACCCTCATGGAGGCCGCGCTATACAAGAAAATCAGGCCAATGGAGTGTTTGCAGCGGTCGCGAGAAGCGAAACCGGGGAAGACGCCGGATAACATCACCACGATCATCCAGCTGAGCAACAGGGTGCGTTTCACGCGCGAGGGCGCTTGGAGCAAATACGCTGAACGATATCATAGATTGCAAACTGGGTGGCTGAATCCGTCCTTGCCAAGGAAGACTCCCAGAAGCGCGCGCGAGTGGTCAAGCACTTCATCCTGCTCGCAGACGTAAGTCTTTTGCATCCTGATCTTTATCGTAGCATGCTCATTGTGTATCACAGCGGTGTCGAGGGATGCAGAATTACTCAACGATGACGGCAGTGATCTCTGGCCTGAATACCCCTCCGATTCGACGGTTGAAGCGGACATGGGAGCAGGTGAACGCGAAGATCATGTCCCAGCTGAAAGTGTGCGAGTCAACTATCGATACCAACAAGAACTTCAATAATTACCGATCGCTTCTGGCAACGATCCAACCCCCTTGTGTACCCTTCATTGGTACGCTTCGTCTATTCATCACTGCGATATTGTCATTGACCGGTGTGTTTAGGTGTTTACCTGACCACTTTGACCTTCATCAACGATGGCGCGGAGGACAAGCTCGCCGGCAACATGATCAACTTCCGCAAGCGGCAGAAAGCGGCGGAGGTCATCCAGGACATCAAGCGGTGGCAGGCGAAGCCGTACAACTTCCAGACGGTCGCGCCCGTGCTCGCGTATCTGGAAGAGTCCTTCCAGGCCTACCAGGACGCGCAGGATTATGGCGACCAGTTCTGGAACCTCAGTCTCGAACGCGAGCCGCGCGAGCGCGAGGACGAGAAGATGGCGCGGCTGCTGCAGGAGAGCGGCTTTTTGTAGTAGACGGGCGTGTTTGTCTGTGTTTTTCGTGTGTCCGGGCTACCCCGCGCGTGTCTTTTTTTTCGTCCCCCATCCCCCCTTTTCCACCCGTTCCCCGCGAGACCATATTCGTATCATGCTCTGTGTACTAGTGTTCTGCCGTTCGCACTTGACTTATACCGTCTACATGCTGTACTAGTAGTTACCACTACTCGCGGACTGGGATCATGCTGGATAACCACTAATCAAGGCATGGTGCTGCCCTCTTCCGCTGCTTGTGTGGGATGTGCGATGTCCTCGATTGAGCGAAAGTTTGAAGTTTGTCATGGTGTGATGCATTGGCAGTTACGTATACTGGTACGTGTTTAATGAGTGATGCGTGTCTCCTGTACTCAGACTGCGTCAAGTTCAGGCTGATGTGCACGCTGACAGACACGGACAGACCTGTAGCAGGCGTGAGAACCTTTTGCAACTAGGAAAGAATGCAACCATGATGCTGTGGCGTTCTGTTTGTGGCTTCCAACCGCAACCATCATCACCAAATACCTGCGGCGCTGCAGCCGAAACAATCATGGAGGAGGATGGGACGTTCTTCGACAAAGAGCGCGACCGTCTGACCGCCGAGATCAGCAGCGTGAGTGGCGTCGGATCCTGCGCCTTGCGAGACGCCTCAGCTGAAACGAACGCATCCGCAGGGCTTCGAGGAGCTGCTGTCCTCGAGCAACAACCTCAACAGAAAGCTCGAGGAGGTGCTCGGCATGACACGGGAGTACGAGACAATCGCTGCGCTATGGCAGAGCTTCCACGAGCTCATGCGGGGCCACCAAGACGAGGGCGAGGCTGCTGCGGAGGCCGAGCCACACGGGCTCCCGGGGACGGGTGGACACGTTCTCGCGGCGTCGAAGTCGGGGAACGGGGGGACGGACCAACAACAACAGGGGTCATAATTTGACGGGGGACAGGGACGACGCAGACATCCGAGGACAGCAGCCATGGGCTCGGCATTGTATTCATTCGTGTATATGTATACGTACGCGCGCGATCATCAGACATCGAGGACGTGAGCGAGTTGTCATTTGCGGGTTGTCGTGAACACAATAGGTATCCAAATACAGCGGGAGTCGGACAAAGTGCACAGTATGCGACAGAAGAGGTAAAACGTAATAAGTATCGTAAGGCGGTCGTATCTCTCTCAGATGTCGGCCCAGCTCGCCACCCAGGAGAAGCCGTTGAACTCGGCCTGGTCGCGCGTAGACAGTTGGGTATGCACTGGGGTCAGTGTCGGTTGCTCCTTCGTGAACTCTTCGTCGAAGTTGCTGGTATCGGCACTCCCGTTCTGTGCGTAACAGGTCAGCTTTGGGCTTCGCACAGAGACTAGGCGGACGTACGATCGTAGGGAAGTACGGGGGCGGGATGCGCTTGTGCAAGACGTCGTCGAAGTTCACATCCTTGAAGAACGGATGTCTCTTGATCTCTTCTGCATCGCTCTTTCCAGAGCCCAGTCGCCGTGTGGGGTCGCGTGTGAGGAGCTGTATCAACCATATTCAGCATTATCGTCGAGGGTGTTGCGCTACAGCGCCAGCTTCTCACCTTCTGCAAGACCGAGACAGCATCACGGGGCATCGTGATGGGGTACAAGGGCTCGTCCTCGAGAATGGCGTCGAAGATCTCGTCCTCGTCGTCTCCACGGAACGGAGACTGACCGAGCAACATCTCATACATCAGCACACCGAACGCCCACCAGTCGACTGCACGCCCGTAGCGCTGCTCGAGAAGAATCTGCGAAGTATGCGTAAGACAAGGTGAGGAGTCCGCGTATTATGGCGACGCACCTCGGGAGCCATGAACTCCGGAGTACCACAGAACGTGCTCGTCGTCAAACCGAACCACATCTCCTCCTTGCACAGACCGTAATCGGCCACCTTGACGTGACCGTCCAACGTGAGCAGGATGTTATCGAGCTTCAGATCGCTGCGCAGATTGACGTATTAGTATTACACCTTCTGATAAGGGTGTCCGGTCTTACCGGTAGATAATGCCGTTGGCGTGGAAGTATTCCAAAGCGAGCAACACCTCCGACGCATAGAACTTGGCCTGCCGCAGCGAGAACTGCTTCCGCTGGATATGCAGCATGAGATCACCACCGCTGACATACTCCATGACGAAGTAGACACGGGTCTCCGTCTGGAAACATGAGTGCAGCCCAAGCAAGAAGGGGTGCCGCTCGCGGGCAGCGGCCAAGAAGACCCGCTTTTCTGAGCGTGTGCTGTTGAAACAACATTCAGCGTCCTGCTCGAGCTATACTTGCAAAGCTACGGAAAGCGTACCTCTCGACTTCGTCGTTGTCGATGATGAACTCCTTCTTCAGGACCTTGATGGCATACAGGCTGTTCGTCTTCTTCTCCTCGGCGAGCATGACCTTACCGAAGTTACCCTTACCGAGGACGGCGAGGAAGTTGAAGTCGTCGAGCCCGACTTTCCGCTTCCGTGCGGCCGCTTGGCGGATTTGCTGTTGCGCATCCACTGGTGGGACCGGCGGGAGAGAAGCCTGCCGGTCGGCAGGGGTCATGCGAGGAGCCATGCCCTGGGCGGGGTTAGCGGGCAGGGTAGGCTGCTTCTGAGGAACAGGGGGGACGGCCTAATACAAACAAGCCGTTAGTGAATGCATTGGCCACATGGGAAAAGTCCGTTATACCTGATAAGCGTCCGGCGGTGGCGGTATCTCGTACCCAGACACAGGAGGACCGGGGTATGCCTGCTGAGGCTCCGAGGGGAAGGGTGGCGCGACACCAGGTCGTCCAGGCGGCACCGGCCGCCCTGAAGGCTGTTGAGGGAACCCAGGCGGAGGGACTGGTTGGCCGCCGAAACGCGGATCCGCTTGCGCAAGGTCGTGCGCAGGACTGCCAGTGCGCTGGCCGTATCCCGGTGCGGGCTGGGGAGGCACCTCACCAAGCCGCATACGCTCCATCTGGTCGATGGGTGCTTGAGACTCGGCTGGCGAAAGGTGCAAGGCTGGATGCGCCTGCTGTGGTGAGACGCGCGACTGGGTGGGGCGGCGTTGTTGCTCCTTGATGGCGCGCATGTCGCGGAGCAGTTGGTTGGCGGTCTCCATCGACATACCGCAGAAGTCGGGCACCAAATGCGCACAGTTGGCGTGGCAGGTGATGCCGCACTCCGTGCATCGTCGAGCGTTCTTGCGACCAAGGGGGAGCATGTAGCCGCAGTGGCAGCACCAGTTCGCGCCGATGTTGTTGATGGGCTCGAAACGGTGGGGGATGCGGTGGTTGATCTTCTCTTCGTCCTCCTGTGATATATACGGCGCGGGACATTAATCACATATTAGACTTCGGACGGACGGAACCACTTACCCCTGTATTCGACTTTGATATACACTTGGTGACAACCTTCTCGTAGCACTTCTTGTGACAAGTGTATCGGCAATCTTCGCATTGGTACCCGACGGCGTTGAGCAAGAACTCGTTGCAGAAGGCGCAAAGGATGATCTGGTAGAACTGCCGCTGAATGAACTTGTGTCCGTTCATCTCGTGCACCTCGTCCTTGCGCTTGCGGACTGCACCCTGACGTCCGAGCCCACCGGGAGCATCGAGTGGCCGCTTGCGGACGTTCTCCTTGACTGCGGTGACGTTGAAGTCGCAATATAATATACCTGTCAAAAGGCCACTTACTGAAGTTTAACCGCAACGCGACAGCACCGGCGGGCTCTACGGCAAACCATGCATCAATCCCGTCAGCACTGACACCTCCGGGCATCCCAGGGACGGCACCAGCCACGGGGACGGGCGCGTTGTTGAACTGGATGGGAGAGTTCATGTCACTCATGCTGGTTGACTGCCCCGAGAAGCCGGCTGCGTCGCCGTTCATCGCGCCGGCGGTGACCCACCCACCCTGCCCGCTCTCTATCAGGACCTTCTGCCGCCTCTGCGCCTCCACGAGATCGTTGATTTTGATCCATAGCAGACCGATGAGGGTCGGGTGCTGTTCGCTAGCCTGCTTGTCGTACACGGCGATTTCGACCTCGTTTGCTTTATCGATGGTGATCTCGAAGTCCTCCATCCAACGGTCGGTCTTGGTCGGGTGGGAGCGCGCGCGCTGCGTACCCTCAATCCGGAACGAGACATAAGTCTCAATCTGCTTGGAAGCGGAACGCGACCTGAATGTTGACACAATGGGCGCGTGGTCCAGCTCGCGCGCTCCTTTGAGGGTAACCAGAAGCTTCCCAGACAACGGTTTTGACCGAAGGTTATCCTTGCGCTCGCCGCCCACTCCGGGGCCTGCGGGGCCGGGACCAGGACCTGAGGCTGCTTAACGCGGTTTGCTGAGCTCGGCCAATCTCCGTAGCTTGATACATTACTCACCTGGTTCCTCCTCCTCCTCGACATCATCAAGGATATGCAGTGTTTTGTACCGCTTCAAAGCAGACTGAAGCAGTTGGATCTTGCGCTCACTCTCGATGCGCTTGCTCTCTGCATCCGCTCTAGACTTCTTATCACCGTCTGCCTGATAGAGTTTGGCCATCTTGTCGATGCCTCGTTTGTACTGCATCTCGACCTGGAGCTTGTACTCGAGCTGATGGAGCATACGCGAGATCTTGGCGGTGGTGTGCGGCGTGTCGGCCTTGATCAGGTCCAGGTTGGTGTAGGTCTTGGGCTTCGGCGCACCGTAACCGTCGTCTACCGGCGGACCCCCGGAGGCATGCAGCTCGGGAGAGCGGGGACCGTTCCTCGCGTATTCTGAGGCGGACGAGGAGCCGCCGGAATAGCGATTGACCTCGCCAGGACGAGGCATTCGTGGTGACTGAGGGAGGCCGGGTTGAGACGAGCTAGTGCTACTTGATCGGGAGTGATCGTCGCGCTGCTGCATCATCTTGCGAGAATGCAGCTCGCGGAGGGTGTCCTCGAAGTAGGAGAGCGAACGCTCCGCCTCGCGGATCTTGGCGTCGTTCTTGCGCAGGACATCGGGGTTACTGGTAGCCTGGCGAATGAGCTTGGATGCCTCGAGGAACTTGCGCTCGGTCTCGATGCGCTTGTAGACGTCCTGGATCTTCTGGTCCAGCTCGTGCGCCTGCGAGCGGGTGATACGCGCGTGTAAGCGGTCGGCGACGGCGGGGCGATGGCAGAGATGGGGTGCTCACCATGGCGGTCTGTGTGGTCGTCGCCCGCAGTGGCGGGGTGCGTGGGTCGGTCGGCAGACGTGGAGAGAGAAGACAAGGTGGTTTGCTGAGAGAGCTGCTCTCCGTCGATTCCGCCGAGGGGCAGTGATTGTGTGTATCTGCTTGGGTCACCGCCACCCACCCCACATCCGGTAATGATAAGATCTTATCGCCTCCCTTTTGTCCGACAACCTATATTTACCATTTCTACCCCGGATCGCGTCCCCGCCGAGCCTCGACGCGTCTTCATCGTCCCCCATGCCCTCCTTCGCCTCGACATCTGAAGTGCGCGACGGCGCAGACGGTGTGCTGCTCGTTCTGCGCGCACGACACGTCTTCGTGGTCGGGACGCCCTCTAGCGACGCGCATACAGTCAAGGGCCGCCTTCCGGACGACCTGGACGTAACCGTCGAATCGGACCTGGTCGTAACCCTCACGGGCATGGTAAACCGCGTCAAAATCGATGCCCATAGAGTACAATCCTCGGCGATAGCGAAGCACCTACTGCACTACTTCCATGTGGTGCGTACTGCCTCGCCCCTCTTTCACCCGCATTCCGATGCCGTGGTACTCTCTCGCTCATGTCATGCGGTGCAAATTCGCAACGTTCGTTCGGACAGAACGGCGAGCAGCTCGGTGTACGACCCGCGTCCAAGCTATTTGTCGATGAATCCGACGGCGTCACCAAGCGTGCGTGGGCCTATTGACATTTTCCGTTTGTATGCCACAGCCGCTGAACGCGTGCTCACTCAGTGACGCTCAGCCCGACACGGCCCATTTTGCCCTCACGCTCGGCGGACGCCGTGCGTTTGTCCGCGATCGAACTCTTGTATATCTTCAAGACGCGACCCCTGGCGGGACCGCAGCAGCAGAGCCTCCACACCGCGCACACCCGTTCGTACTCTCCGCCTTTCAGCGTCAGTCCCGCTCAGCTTCTACGCGCGGCGTAATGTAGATGCCGACCCCAACACAACTGCGGACCCCTTTTCACCGCATGCATTCCTTCCCCTAGTCGCCGCGCTCGACCGCACGGTGGACAGGTTTGCTGCTCTCTTCGTAAGGTACGCGCTCTTCCGTCGTCTCCGATAATCCTTGAATTTGAGCGGCCGGCAGGCGCTACCCGCTGATATTCGGACCGTGGCGCGAGGTGCGCCGCATATACCCAACCTCCGGCAGCATCTGACCGACGGAACGATCGTCGTCGCTATTTCGGGGAGTAGAGGTATGATGCGGAGGTCGCTGCTTCTCTCAAGCTCGCCCGCGCTGTGGCAGATATCATAGCCCGGTCGCCACACGCGCAGTTCCGCAAACAGTCGCGTCGGCTGCTCAAGGTACGGTCCCCCTGTATTACTGTGTCGCTTCGACTTAGCTGAGATGGCTGCGTCTTAGATAATGCACGGCAATAACGCCTCTGCGTCTTCTACGTCAGTGGGCGCTCTGCGTAGGCTTTTGCAGAGCGGTCAAACAGCGGTGGACGATATCCCCCCTCCTGACGGTGAAAGTGAGTTACTTCCAACTCAGGATCATTTCGAGATATTGTGCCACTCGATGGAACGGTTATTCAAGTCCGGCCGGGGGCCAATGCGCTACAAGGTATTTTATGTTTCCTTTCACACTTTGAAACCTTCCGCTTCGACCAGTGCTGCGCTAAAACCTCACCTTTCCTGCGCTTGCTTTCCGCTCGCATCGCGAGTAGAGCGTATCCTCTTCGGCAATAAGCGGATGCTCTACAAAAGATGTCGACGACGACTTTGCACTGTCGGAGTCTCGCTCCGAGTCGCCTCCGGTGATGTTCCGCGTCGGCGACGCAAGCGATGGGCGGTCTGTATCCTGGTCTGGCCTGGATCTCGACTTGGACCTCGATTCGGGCCTAGATCTAGATGTGGATGCTCCTCGGGGCCGAGACGAGCTATGTTTCGACGAGGATACGGAGACTACGGGTGGGAGCCAGGAACTTGAGCTTGGCGACGACATGTTCTTCAGCGACGACGACGGCTTCATTGACGAGACTGACCCCTGGTCCGCGGATGAAATGGACTGTACGCTGGACGGCGCTGTGGACGACTTCGACGACCTCTGGACGAGTTCGCAGTCGACTTTGGATGTTTGTGGTTTCTCGTACCCTGCAATTACCTTCGATGATCGCCGACCGTTTTACAGGACGAGGCTTTTGAGTGGGAGGAGCATGCGTTGGGATCTTCCCAGTCGTCAGGCGCTGCTGTCTCATCCTCCAATTCTCGCCCCGGTCTGCGCGCTGGAAGCCCGGACGTATTTCTGGCTCACGATGACGACGACGACTGGCTAGACCATTCCGCGGATGCTGAAAGGCGACTCGACGATCTCTGCCATGAGACTCTCGCCGTGCCCGAACAAGTTGTTGAACTGATGCTTGTGGACACTTCAGGGCCGCCGTTCGACTCTCTGGGACTTGAGCTCTCCTTTGCCGACGTCGACGCGCTTGACTTTGAACCTAATGCTGGTCTACTGGAACTCACCGGTGGCGCTCAGGCTACATCGACAGCGCACCTTCCTCTTCGCGCGGGCGACGATCTTGCGTACGGCACGCGCGGTTCTATGGCATTCCTGGCGCCCTTCACATTGACCACGCCGCGCACCGCCGGGTCGTTCGACGCGCCTGCATGGCGATCATCTGACGACAGCGAGATCCCTTCCGAGCTGACAACGACCTTCTCTTCTGCTTCGCCTCCTCCTGATCCTGGCCGGGCGAGCCGGCGCACCCTGCACGCCACGAGCCAGGGGGCGTCGTGCTCGCCTGTGGCAGCATCTCCTCCCGCGGCGTGGTGGGCTATCGATGGAGGGGCACATGCGCGGAACGAGGACGGCCTCGTTGCAGGGCACGCGCCGGGGACGATAAGGCCTAGGCAGGGGGGGCTCGTGAAGGGGTTGACCGGCTGCCTGGGGGTAGGGGGGCTTGGAACGTTAGGGTCTGATAGGGAATGGGACGAAGAGGGCGAGGAGTCGGACGCGATGCTCTGGGCTGAATAAGTGGGGAAGCTTCACCGGATCGAGCGCACGCTGTTTCCCATGGGCTGCCAGGATGTCGTGGAGGTGTATATATACGGCGCGGCTGCGTCGAGACTGGACGTGAACTCTGCGCTTGCTGTTTACTCGAACTCTGCGCCCAGAGCGAACCTCCAAGGCGACAACGGCGACCGAGACAGCGATCGACAGGCGCGCGGAGATTACGTCACAGCCGGTGTATTTCGGAGTCCGCCCATACTCCGGCGCAGCTGAGTGGAGCGGAGTGCAAAAGGTAGGGGATAGAGGAGGGGCGGGAGGGGAGGACGCTCAGCAACTGACTACCATTTGCCATCTCTGCCTGGAATCTGAAATCGCCGCTGCTTCTTCAAGCCCAAGGCTTCTGCCCGTCGCCCATCCCGCTCGACAGAGCCTCCCGTCCCCTTCCCCTGCTCGCACATCGCCCTCCATCCACCATGCTGCCCGCCAAGCGCAACAAGGTCGACCTCAGTGTGCGTTCAATCCCCTCGCGCTCCGCGTGGATGTGCAGCAGTAACAGTCATGCTCACACTCGCGACCCTACAGAAACTCACGGAGGAGGAGCAGAAGCTCTTCCGCCTCTACGGCAAGCTCCCGACGCACAAGAATGTGCTCACGAAGATGCAGAAGGTGCGCCTCCGCCGCCCCCGCTCTGTCTCATCGCGCGTATCTAACCAGGCTTTCGCGCGCACGCAGGATCGGAAGTACTTTGACTCTGGGGACTACGCCCTGAGCAAGGCCGGAAAGGCGCCGCAGAACACCGTCGGCACCGCCATCCCCAGTCCCGAGAAGTGCGTGCCCGCGACAGTTGTGATGCGTATCCCGATACTGATATCATCGCGCCGCGCCCTCCAGCATCCCCCACGCCACCTCTCCCCCGGTGCACCAGGCTCTCTCTGTGTCGCCGACGAACTCGAACATGACCCAGAACCCCGCCAAGGAGAGTTCGCTCGCGGAATCAGAGCCCGCCGAGGACGATATGGTCGAGCAACCTGAGGCGGAGGAGGAGGCAGCGTTGGAGGCCGAACGTGCCTAACATGCTGAGGCCTACGCCGCGCGCATCCCGCCCCACTCTCACCTTTCTTGCCTGCGTGCGCGTGCCATAGCAACTGCGCCCCACCCGCCGCTCCACGCCGCCCGCTGACCGGAGCACCTGACGTGCGCCCCTCTCCCCCATCGCTCCTCGGCTTCCACATCCGCTCCCGTTCACGCGCTCTCCCTCCCGTCACGTCCCCAAATGCACCGGAACCTGCCTGCCACGTCCCGTATCCATATTCATTGTATCACACCTCGGTCCCCCCATCATCGCGTCACGATCACCGCTGTCACCTCTGTCGTCTATCTACCTGCCTGTACTGGAGCATATACACTACTTGCACCCGGATCGTATGCAGGGGGCGCGTACGGATGCATGGGTAAGATCGCGCGGAGCTTTCGTCTTCTCCTGCCTCCGTGTTCCCCTCTTTCTCACCTGTTCCATGACTCCTTCTGCGCTCCGTCCGCAGGCCTGTCCCTGCCTGCAGCGCATGTTGGGGTGGGGAGTGAGAGTGCATGCTCGGGAGCAGAGAGAATCATGGAAGCCGTACTCCGTCATCCAATGGCCGCAGGTCAACTTCGATTCGGCCGTATCCGCGCCCCCGCTGCTTTTTCCCATCCACCCTCATCCACCCCCTCGCCCTCGCAGCGTGCAGGAAGCTACTACTACTTCTGTAATTCTAGCGGGCGTGCACGCTCCGGCGTGTGTTCGCCCATGCCGTGTGTGGTCTGCCGCTCGACGTAACTCGAAGATATAATGTAATATGGTATACGATCGCTTGTACATATGCATGCCCTTTAAGTCTCGTCACATTCGCAGGAAGAATACACATTGTGAGCCGGTGCATATGGGCGCAGCGCGCTACACCATTTGAGGGTGTGCTGGTCGCCCCGGGTGTCTCATTAACCATCCTTGTGGGTGGCATGGCAGGCCATGAGGCATGAAGTGTTAAGGTATTCCGTCGATGTCCTCGAATAATTGCCCGAGGACAGTAGAACACCTATGTTGGTCACAAACCTCGAACATGCCAAACAAAATATTATCGGAGGATCTAAGAGTTTGAATCGCGTCTCACTGCTGGTGCTTAAGCGCTTAAGCGCTTACTCCTAATGGTCATTAATATTGTGGGCGTCTGTATACGCCGACATTGCACGGGCGCCTCTAATATGTTCTTTGCCTCTTACCACACTCGGAGCTCTCTTTCGCTGTTTGACCACGCCTTGCTCGCATGGTACCCCTGGATGATCTCATGTATGAAATCCAAATAATAAGTATCAGCGCGTAACATATCCAATAATGCGAGGTAAACGAATAAATTTAGTGCACGCATTACAGGAGTGAGCTAATGTTCACCCTTACCGGTAACCGGCGACCGCTGACCGCTGAAGTATGTATGGGACTTTCCTTCGTGTACATCATGCGGAATGGTTTGAGGCTGTGTTTGCACTACGGTAACTTCGCCTGGCGTTTATCTGTGCTCACAGCATTCGATGGGCCGTCTTGGATGAGCGGCGGCTCGTGCAGATCCTCCATTACAATGCCACAATCACACCCTCGAATATAGCACGAGGATCGTGCAATCTAAAGAGTCGATACACGCAGGGGCCGACACAGCCGACCCACCCGGTCATTACCGCAGCGCTCCGGCACGATGCGCCAACATTCGAAGGTGTTCATACCACCACGCCTTATGTGCGCCTGCACAGTGTACAGCCTATATAAACCATCTCGTAAGTACCCTGCCCTCTCCATTCACCATGGCCCCGACGCTCATGCAAGCGGATACTAAGTTGTACCAGGACCTCCTCCCGCATCCTCTCCATGCAAGCCACATCCGTTTGCACCTGCTAACGACGAGGCAATTGGCCCCCCTTACGGAACATCTATCAGACAAGGCCGTGCCAGTCTGCGGCGTGTCTATGCGCCTGCCATCGAAAGAGCACGATGCAGTCAATCATATCGCCTTCGCCACCACTACGGACGTCTTCTACGCCAAATTCGCTCACACTGAGAAAAACCTCTTGCACGGGAAGAAGAACCTCGCACGCGTTCTCGACGGCTCACACTGCATACTCGCTGGATTCGGAATGCCGCGCCTAGCCCTTCACCTCCACCGATCATGCGGGTTCCACGTGGAGGGCGTCGAATTGTCAGCCCTGTTCGACAAGAAAATTCTAACCGCAGCCGAATTCGCATCAAAACAGATACCCAAGGGCGTAAACAAGAGGAAAATCCACGCACTGGCATACGGAAATGATATCGAAGACGTGTGCCTTCGCGCGTGGCTTTCCGCCGTGTGCGTGCATTTTCCTCCAGTGCCTTTCACAACACAGCTGACGTCCAGTATTTTGGACAGCCTGGCGACAGGGGCCCTCAAGGAGGTGCGGTGTGCAAGGACGATCGACACGCGCAACCTCCCAGATCCCCATCTCGCGTGCTTGTCACAGCTTATTCTCAATGTCGAGCTTCTGGAAGGGGAACGCTCGTCAACAGCGGAAGGCGAAATCGAGGGTGTGGAGGTCGGCGTAGACGGCCAGCTCGTCATCCAGAATGCCAGATTTAATACCCGCGTCAGACGCAGCAAACAGGTAATCTCTTACCATCATGCTATTGTTCTTGCTGCTGTTTTCTCATCGGCGTGCGTACAGACCTCCATCGTCATAGAGAATAAGCAAGGGCACAGTGTCGTCGGCCAAGCGGTACGCGCCGACGGCAAGAAGACCACGCTGAAAGTCACCGGGGGGAACCTCCGCGGGGACATTAAGAGCGTACGCGTGGAAGGGCGCGAGGAGCTTACAAGCGCAGAGCTTGCTCGCGACGAGTTTGTCCTCCTTCTTCTGCAGGGCGTCTTTCCGTCTCTCGTCGAGTCGCCCTACATTCGTATGCTGTGGTTTTCGACTGAGAAGTCGCCGCGCTATGAGCCGACGGCCATTCCACCGTTTGATCCGAAAGTCTTCAAGCTTAATCAATCCCAGGAGCGGGTCGTGGGCGCGATGCAGGGGGAAAACGAACCGCTAGTTATCGTCCACGGTAAGTGGCATGAGTCCTATACATTCGTGTTGCTGTGTTTCACGTGCTCTTCAGGTCCCCCAGGTACTGGTGAAACGAGCACGATCGCAGCTGCCCTCCATCTATGGCAAGTCGAGCGACGCCCAGTCTGGGTCATCGCGCAGTCGAACGTCGGGGTGCAGAATATCGCGGAGAAGCTTCACGAGAAGGAGATCGACTTCAAACTACTCGTATCGAAAGAGTTTCATTTCGAATTGTGCGGCCATTCGCTCGCTCCATGATGAGATCGTTTTATTAACATGTTGCTATCCTAAAGGCACCAGGACCTGTACAAGGGCCTTGAACAGCAGTTCATCCGCTCAGATGAATTGTTTACGCCGGGAGCGGATGTGGTGCGCGCGCTGGGGACGTCGACCATCATGCTGTGCACAATCTCAATGTTGTCCAACCCTGCGATCGACGAGTGTGGGATCTTCCACATCATCCCTGTTGAGAGACTCGTCGTGGATGAGGCGTCGCAGATCGATACGTTCGAATTCATGGTAAGCAGGGCCTCGCAATAATATCCGAATATCGATGCTCATGCACGCCAATCTCTCTACCTTAGCACCTATTTCACAAATTCCGAAAGCTGAAGAAGGTTTGCATGTTCGGGGACCCCAAACAGCGTGAGTGCTATGAACTTGTCGTGAGCCGCGCGGTACTCATGCGTCATCTCGGGCCAGTGCCTCCTTACGGGAAGGAGACCGCGCCGGAGATGAAGACGATCTACGACTTCGAGCAGTTTTCGGATTCCACGTACCTTCTCGACACACAGTACCGCATGCCTACGCAGCTGGGCGACTTCATATCGGAAGAAGTATACGAGAACAAGCTGACGTCTGATCACGAAATCACAGACTGGAGCGCCATCCGCTTCATTGACGTGCGGAAGGGCCAGGAAGAACACGTTGGCTTGAGCTGGAAGGTAAGTACAAGTAGCGGGTCTTCGGTGGAGATGATGTAGCTAAGCTGTTATTCTGCAGAACACAGAGGAGGCCCGCGCAGTCGTGAACATCGTCAAGAACTACTACAAAACCAAAGACTATTGCATCATCACGCCTTACGACGCCCAACGTGCTGCAATCGTCCGCCTGCTCAAAGCCGCGGGATTGCCATGTGAGAAAGTATTCAACGTGGATAGCTTCCAGGGTGCGTCCACACCATCTCACCAGTGCGCTGCAGGCCCCACCTTACTAAGGCTGCATCGCACACCATAGGGCATGACGCAGACTTTGTCGTTGTTTCTGCTGTGCGTACAGGGGCACCAGGCTTCCTTCGTTCACAACACCGCACGAACGTCATGCTCACGCGCTGCAAGCGCGGAATGGTCCTCGTCACCAAGCGGGACTTCCTCAATGGGGCCGGGAAGAAGACCCTCCTCGGGAAGCTAGCAAAGCGCTGGTCCAACGGCGCACAGGGCCGCGCAGACGTGTGGATCGACGGCCTCGCCCTGTCGAGTGGCCAAGCACGCTTGCCCACTGGTGAACCCACCTTGCCCGAGGTCCCCAAGCAGGATAACGCTGCGACCGCGACGGCCCCGAGACCCTCTGCGCGGGTTCCTCAGTCAGCACAAACACCGGCTGTCTCCGCCCCTTCAGGAAGACGTGGAGTTTCTACGGCTCGGACAACAGCATCTCCTGGGGCATCGATCCGGACCTTCAAGAACAAGTCCCCCTTACAACCTCAGACACCCGGCAGGAAGTCCACCGGGCCAGTGGGTGGCAATTGGTCCACTTCAAAGGCCCCGTCCCACCCACATTCAGGCAGTAGGGTATCGCAACCAGCTACTCGACCACCACGCGAGAATAAGCCCTCGGGCCATACTTAGATCTGGCGTAGGCTCGCGAAGCGCCCCTTCGACCTCGTCCGATCCCGACAAACAATCTAGGAAGGCAGACATGCCCCCTTTGCGCCACGAGGGGCCGGACGCGTCCAAACTCGACCTAGTGCGCAACCAAGTTCCTGTCCTGGCATCCACACCAGCTCCGGAGACTTCGCTCTCCACACGGTCGATCTCGTCATCTACGTGGGCTGAATGAGCTGTGGGTTGATCACACCGGGACCTATAGATGTGTTCATATGTATTGCGCGGCGTAAGGATAGTGGGAGAGAATCTATGGGGAGTTCCGAGATAAAGTACTACTACAAAGTGACGGTGACGTAGATGACGAGAGGGAGCGACCTATAATTTACAATACTATTGTCAAGTCGAGTAACGAGAGATATGTGGGAAGGAAGGGAGAGAGAACGACTGGTAGGTAGATAGCAAACGAAGCAGGAGAGCAGTCGGTGCGAGAGCATAGTCTAGCGAGGGAGGGGAGCTTAGGAGGAAATCAACTATACGTATCTCGTACAATACCACAGTCTACCGCGGCGCAGCGGAACCCCAAATAAGAATACGATGCACGACGGAGACGTTCAGTGCGAGCTATATGCAAGGCTGGCGGTGGGGTTCACGAACCCCGCGAAGCTCGGCGAGTCGTACTCGAACAAGTCCGACTCCGTGTCCGAGTCAGACTCGTCCTCGGAGTCTTCCTCGTACGTCGGTGAGAGCACGTTCGCAGCGTGGCCGTGACCGTTGCTGTGGTTGCTGCCATTCACGTTGAAGACGTCGACGAAGGGCGTTGGCGGAACGTCTCGTTCTGCGCCCTCGGCCGACTTCGCAAGGATCGCTGCGACCCGTGCCTCCAGCTGGCGGTGGGGCACTACGCCCGCGCTGGCAGTGGACTGTGGGGTGCCGCCGGGGCTCACGATGTCTACGAGCGGCTCCTCCTGGAAGTAGCTGCTGAGCTCGTGTAGGTTCTGCACCATGTCGCCTAGGTCGTCCCCGTCCGCATCGCGGTCTTCGTCGCGCTCGCGGTGATGGTGGCGATGGCGTCCGACGCGCCCGAGCGCGAGCGCAGCGAGCTCGTCGTCCGGCTGGAAGTCGATGCGCGACGGGCGGAGCGTGCCCTTCCCAAGGTCGAACACAGCAGCGACATTTGCGCGGCACGTCTCACGGTGTACGGTCGCCCTGGGGGAACACCAGCCGGAATCCTGAGCGATGCCGAACACGTCCGCGACGGACTCAACGTCGCGTGCGTTGGCGCGGAGGTGGTGGTGGAGGCTCATGCGCAACACGTGCTTAGCGGCGGGCCCGCCCGAGATCTGCATCGGCTCGTCGAGCACGTCGAGCGCCTGCGAGGCGAGGTCGGTCTCGAGTAGGCGTAGGAGGGGCATGAGCAGCTCGGAGCCAAGCAGGTCAACCTGACTCTTCGTCTCGCGCTGCTGGAAAAGCACCTTGAGGATCTGCATCGTCTGCACCCGCAGCCAACGCGTGTTGTTCAACACGAGGCCCATGAGGAGCGTGATGACCTCTGTCCAGTGCTCGGCACCGTAGTGCTCGCGCAAGCTCGCAACGGACTGCCGCAGGAAGTCGTCCCGTGTGCGGAAGCGCGCCTTGGCGAAGGATGTCATGATGCGCTGGATGCTTGGGCGTTCCTCCTCCTCGGCCAGCCGACTGATGTTCAGCGCGAACTCCTGCAGGGACTCGTCCTTACTGTCCTCGCTCATGGCATATAGACACCACGGCAGCGACAGCGTGTAGAGGTCCCGAACACGACCCCCGGACGCGTCGATCAACCTCGGGTCGTCGACGTTCGCAAGGCGCTCCAGGAGCCTGAGCGTAAGTCCCGAGGTGACCGATGAGCGCAGTCCGGATAGCAGATTGGGTTGCAGTGTGGTCGTACCGGTCCAGTTGGTTGGCATATATTGGAAGAGGAGGTCGGCCGTGTTGGGGTCATCGAGGTCGATCCGAGTGAGCACGGCGTCAAGCAGCTGTAATGTGTGGAGGTACTCCGTCTCGACAGTCGTCGACAGACACGCGACGGAACACCAGAATAGCTGCGGGAGCTGGTTCGCCTCGAGGTCGCTTGAAGAAGCTAGGGCCGTCAAGGTGCATAGGATCTCGACGTTGAAGCTCTGAATCGCGGTATCCTCATCGGCGATAGTGTTCGCAAGTCGGCCTAGGAGCATTCCAACGTGCGTTGGCCCAATTTGAGGCGTCAAGGCACGGTATAGCTGGAGAGAGCGGAATGCGATGGGGCGGATAGAACAAGCGGTCCCCCAGTTCAAGGCAAGCGTACCCCACTGCTCTGACAGTGCGGGGTGCAGCGGTTCCACGAGGTTGAGTACCGCGTTGCCGAACCACCTCATCTTCCCCTCGACATCCGTAGAATTCTCGTCATCCTTCCACGTTCGCGTGCCTATCTCCTTCTCCAGATCCTGAATCGCCGCTTTCAGCTCCGGGCGAGATCGGTATAACGACCGGTCGGGTAGTTCGTCATAGCCCGTGAGACACGAGCGTAGAAGTTGGAAGAGCATGTGCCGCGAACGCTGCTGGACGAACGGATGGCGGTGATCCAGATGCATGAAGAGCGCGTGGAACAGGACCGGGAGTTGGTCCTGAAATTCCCAATAACGTTCTAGAGCCGTCTCCGAAAGGAAAAGAAGCGCATACTGGGCGACGCCGAGGGACAGACGCGGCTCTCCCGAAAAGAGAATGTCCAGATCAGACCATAGCTCGAGGTCCTCATGGTTCGGAGGTGCCAACTTGTGCTCGATACTGGGCAGCATCCGCGCGGGCTCCACCACGCTGCAAAGTTCCTCGACCATCTGGCGACCGATCGCGCTTTGGGATAGACATGCGACGATTTTGGCAGCGCAGCTGATGAAGATGGTGCTACCGACCTTGTGCGACTGTTCCAGTAGGAAGCGAATGACAGCATGACCATTGGATTGGTTCGGCGTGTCCACAAGCCGAGTCCACAAAACCAGGACTTGCTCGGCATATGACTCCGCATACCGCAACGTGAGGGCCATCAAGTGGTAGATCGTGAGACGGCCTTCACTAGAGAGCCCCGACTTGTCATCGTTCATGAGGTCGATGCTGGGCACCCAGTACTCGAGGCTTTGAAGGAGCAGCAAGACCCCGCGTTCCGAGCGATTGTCGAAGACCCTAGGTAGCCAATCCGCCAGCTGAGCCAGAACTTTGATCGCCTGATCAGGGTGTTCGCCCGCGAGCACATCCGATATGAGCCGGTGGGCGTGAAGGTACGTGCTCGGTGCTGAGCTTCCAACGGCGGCCTCATACTGAGACAACGAGATGATTCCCATGGACTGCTCATGGACCATCTCGAGCATGTTGAAGGCCTGACGGCGTATCTCAAGGAGAGGATGGCAGAGATTGGATAGGCCGAGGCATACGACTTGAGCAAAGCTGAACGCAGTGGCGGCGCCGCTAGTAAGCGCGTCAGCGACGACTTCGAAGAAGCGCGCGTTGCTGGTGTCGAGCTCCCGGGAGGTCACGAAGGCTCGACGCAGGCACTCGTCTAGGAAGCCTGGACTGCAACGACTGTAGCACAGCAGGGAACGCAAGGCTTTCCTGAACATCAGAGTCAGCCTCCTATCTTTTATATGCCAGGATAGCATACACTCACTTTCCGGCAGCTTGCACGGGTTCGTGGAAAGAAGCCAGAATCGCAGTCAGCCGGTCGAAAGTGGAGCCAACCTGAAGAGGCCGCAGGGAATCCAGGCCCTGCCGGTCTGTTGGAGAGTTCGACTCGACATCCGGAGGAAAGAAGGCCTTTTGCTACGGGATACGGTCAGTGCTACTGCCCACAAACCACGCAGTACCGGACTTACGCAAAGAGAAGCCATAGCGCCGATCGCCGCGTGCGACAGTGCCCGCGTCTCCGTTTGGAAGACCTGGATGATCTCCGCTTGACTTGCGGGGTCACTGTACGATTTCGCCGCCATGGTTTGCATGTACACCAAGCGCTTCTTCACGTCTTCGGACTGCTTCCCGAGCTGACACCAGTCCTCGCACATCGTGTACAGCGCCAGGTGCAGGTTATGCGGGATGAAGCGGTCGGAGTCCTTCAACGTTGCCAGAGCGTCGAAGAGTCGCTCGATGGTGCCACAGAAGTATCGTCGGAGGCGCTGCATCGAGAACCGCTCGCGATTGTCTGGTGACATGAGGAATGTCTGCATATTCCGAAGATACTTCAGGACGTATGTTAGTGCCGCCTGCCTGCCCGTAGACCGTTGATCTTGTAACGAGTGCGCTGTGAGGAAGTAGATGCGAGCGACCGCTGTGTGGAATCGCTCCAGTCGGCGAGCACGCCCGATCGTAGGCGCCGCGGTGGCTGCTTTCGCCCTTGGATCATCCCAGTGTTGACGAGACTGGAGCTTGCTCAGATCTTCCAATAGGTGTGAGTAGCCATTAGCCGGGAACGAGCTGATGCACGATACGGCCAGGTCGCGGAAGACGGTGAAGTCCGAGTCGAGGAAGCGGCTCAACGCCCAGAAGAGATCGTGCGTGGTCTGCATCTGGTCGGTGCCAAATTCAGTATCTGATCGCGCACGAGAGTGATCCCGCATCCCGCCCAGCGCTGCTCGGGTATCCGAGACAAGTGCAGTAGAACAGACGAGTTTGATCCAAGAATGCCACTGGGCGATCACGTCCCTGTTCTCCGATACTAGGCGAGCACCATCGCGGTCCCCAGATCCCGTACGCTGAGGTACGTTGGTCGGAAGCCGCGAATTTACCCCCGAAAGCTGTTGCATGAGATGCGTGCCGCGAGCGGCGGCAGTAATCAGCTTCTCCCGAAGGGTGGTTCCGATAGATGGCGAATGATCCATGTACGTTTGGACGAACTGCGAGTAGACGTGCCGCCAAATCGTCCTGTCTGTGGAGTGTTCGCTGTCTGCAAGCCGGACGAGTTTGTCAGGATTAGTAGACTGCCGCCACTGGCCCAGTCTTGCAAGGTGCTCGGGTTCCAGGATGTCGTCCAGACCACGGAAGAAGATGTCAGAGGAACCCTCTTCGAACAACCCATGGACGAAGGCGAAAAGTTCGTGGGGGTTGATAGAGGCTGGGGTGGAGGGCTCCGGACACATATGTTCCATGAGGAGCTTCAAGAACCGGATTGACTTCACGCCGACAGTGTACGCGGACGCCTTGCGGTGCGCCAGTAGGAAGAGGGCGCCCGTCTCGATCTCTTCCACTCGCGCCACGATGTTCTCCGTCTCCTCGATCGTCCACGCTTGTAGTGGTTTCTCCAGCGTCTCGTGAATCCAGCGGTCAACGAAGCTGATCCAGAGGTTGAGAAGGCGCGTGCACTCGATGGGAAGGCGCATCCCGAAACCTTCCAGTGCGATAGAAGAGGGGCTAAAGAGGAACGCGGAGAATCTGGAGAGCAGGACCGGACCACGAGCGGGATCCGCCATGAACCGCTGCAGTGCGGCAGTAGCTGCCTCCCCAACGGCAGGTTCGATATGGATGACTCCCCGGATGAGCATGTCGAAGGCGTCGTCCAGCGAGAGGGACGAATGGAGACAGCGCGGCCACGACTGGTAGATGACCAGCAGCACGTTGATCTGCGGGCTGTATTGGTCAGAGTACGCCACGGAGCCTTCGGGGTGGTGCTTGATGATATAGTTGTGTGTCTCCTCGTAGGCGGGCCCGAGGCGGGAAGTAGACCACTGCTCATCCAAGACGGACCACTTGCCAACGGACTGGTAGCACGCTGAGGCAACAAGGGCAAGACAGGAGGTGGCACGGTCTAGGAAGTCTACCCAGTTGGTTTTCGCGGAGACAGATGCGGGGAGAGTGTCGGATGATGACGGGTAGTCCTCCCAAGGCGGTATGCTCGTAAAATCAGTGCTCGAGGGCCAAGAGGGCATCGGCTCTTCCCGTTCGATCAGGTTGAGTGATAGGAGGATGGCCTGAGTGGCGATCGTCATCCGCTCCGGGGCAAGAACGTGAGCGATTTGCGAGGACTGGGAGTTGATGTTTCGCTCCTGGAGAAGGTCCAGGCACAGCTCACTGCCGATGTCAAAATGGCGCGAAAGAGCGAAGTGGACCATGTAAATGAATGGCTGGAGGTGGTCCTCCTGAGGAACGACTATAAGACGGTTTGCGGGGAAGAAGTGCTTGAAAACGCCGTCGAGCTTCGTGGAGGCGGTGGAAACAGGCTCGTGACATCGATACAGGTAAGTCCAAAGGAGCCGCAACATTCCGTTCAGAACGGTCATCCGGTGAACCTTTTCCTGTGCGCAACTTTCAGCACGTATATTTTTGATCACGAATGGGGTTTACATACCTTGAGCTTACCAAGCCCAGCTTCGAAGCAAGCAGACCAATTGCGTAGGAAATATTCATGTGGTGCCACGCAGAGCGCAGTGACGGCCAGAGGGTAGGCTACCTGCCAATATCGAGGTTTCGTCGTCATGTCCCTTGCCTTGGGGTAGATGACCTCAATGGCTTTGGCCCATTCTGGATGGTTGACCTCCGCCTGCGCAGTCTGTGATAGTGACCCATGAGCAGCCAATCCGATCGCTACTGACAAGAAGTTCCTACCTTGCCGATGGGATGCAGTAGTTGCACTAGTGTCTCGGCAAATATCGTTTTCAGACGGTTTCCGTGTGCATTCTCGAACGCCTTCGATAGCGAGGCCAGGAACTCAGCGCTCTCTTCGAATCGTTCCGGGGGCCAAACCTGTCGCTCAGTTGACACGACGTTCATAACAACACGACAGACAGGAACCTACCTTGATGTGGATATGTTTCAAGCCTTTCACAAGGTTCTCAAACCTCATGTCCGCGTCTTTGGCTACTTGCCCTGCCGCAATGGGCCCCAGCTCTGTCAGGAACCTATCTGTCACACTCTCAAACCTGTTGCATGTCAATTCCTTGACCACTAATCCGCTACCCGGCAAGTGCGCACCTGATTTCAGCAAGGTGTCCTAGCAATTCCGCATGCAGTTCGGCATTACAACGATAGTTCGCCGACTGCATAGTGAGCTTCGCATCATGCCGCTTAAACTGTTCGAATGTCAGCTCCTCCAGACTATGGCCAACCGCCTCAGGGAGGCCATCCTTGCTTATGGAGCGGGCTACGGCGATCAGCGCGCGCGACATGATGTAGATTGACGCGAGCCACTTGCGCTCGTTCAACGCCTGCGCGACGTCTGGCATGCGCAACGCGCGCGATCCAGACGGCGACTGCGAGAGATGGTGGCGAAGCAGGTCTTGGCCGGCGGGGTCGCTTTGGCTCTTCCGCCAGCGCATGACGGAGTCGACGACGGGTTTGGCGTGCCGCTGAGCGATCTTTCCCAGCGACGACAGCATGTCGTCAAATTTCTTGTCTATCCCGGGGCCCATGTTTTCCTCGAGGGGAGGTTCACGGTCCTATGCTGATTGTCAGCTCATTTTTGAGGGATATGTACGAAGGACCTACCAGTGGTAAATGTAGAAACTTGTCGATGTGCTGCTCCGCGGCTGCCGCGAATCGCAGGAATATAGCATGCAACGCATAATCTGAGGGAGTCTTGGGATCAGGCACCACGCGGTCCTCCCCATCGGAGAACGACCCAGTATCATCTGCAAGTCCCGCGAACGCATCCGGCATAGGCGGGACCGGTGGCGGGGACGACGAGAACGGATAGTGACCATGGTCACTGCCGTTGTCCGAACTGTAGAATAGAGACCCCGAATGTGCGTGCTGGGCTCGCCCGTAGTCCTTCGACTTTGGCGTCCTCGCGCGGCCCTCTCCGCCACCCGGAGTGGCTGGCCTCAGCTGAGGTGAGCTAATGTTGCTCGTCGTTGGCCGTGTAGGTATGGGTGTAACCTGCGCGAGCGAGGAGGTGGAGCGGTTGAATGGGTCGACGTTCAGCGCGGGGTACGCAGGCATAGGAGGCGGGACTTCGTTGCTCTTCTTGAACGCATTCCGGAGGGACGCGAACGAGGACTTCTTCGTGAATGGGGAGCTGCTTGTAGTCGCGACCGAGGATTGGGTCGAGTGTGTGAACGGCGCCGCCTTCGCTGCCTTGCGTTGCGTGCCGCCGACGTAAGGAACGGACTGCCCTGAATCCTGGGATGCGATTGAGTCTCCGCGCGCGTGGAAGTACGACCCGCCCGCTCGTTCGTTGATGGCTTGCGGCGTGGAGATCGTCGGGGACTCGAGGCCAGAGCTGCTGCCCGCGTTGCCCCACATGCTTCCCGCCGCCCGTCCAAAGAACGGGCCGCCGCGAAAGGTGTCATCATCGTCGTTGAAGTCTGTATACCGACCATTGTATATTCCAAGAAGGGGTAGAAAGCAAGACGGTAAGACGAGCCCGCAAAGGAAGTGCTAGCAGACATACCGGGTATGGTGATCTGCATCCCGTCCGAGCCCATGGTTCTTTAAGAACTCCGCGCGCGGGCAAGAGATTCTGCAAGCAAGAAGAGGAGGCTAGCGGTGAGAGACAGAGCCTCCGACGAGTCGGACGAGATATACCAAGCCAGCAAGCGGGAAGAGCGTAAGATGTCCGGCGACAAACTCTGCGAGATTCTGTCTCCCCGCAACGCAACGCATATAGACGCCCATGCTATGTTCGCGCCTCCTCTCGGCAATTACTTCGTGGCGGCGGGCATGAATTCTCTCCGAACTCCCGCCTCGATAGCACGTTCGGGAATCAAGCATTTTGCACTGGAATGCTTGGAAGAGATAGTAGTCCGACAACGTTCGGTGGTATGGATACAAAAACAGGAGCGGTGTAATACATGTGCTTCTATGGGGGTAGTACAGGAAGTTGTCTAAGCGGACTCGGAGGCGCCATTTACGCCGTTTACGCCGTTCGCCTTGCCGCTGGACGCGTGGCCGCGGGCACCCTTTTGGACGAGGAGCCTCCGGCCGCGGACACCCTCGCGAAGCCTGTCCAGCACAGGCACGGTCTGTTCCCAAGAAATGCACGCGTCTATCGGTGGCGGTCAGCAACATTGCCTCGGACTTGTGGATGGCTACACACCTGTCACAGACTGGCCGTACTTCAGCCCCGCGGGGCCAGACACAGGAATGTCCTGACGGCCCTCGACGATGTTCGACTCGATCATTACACCCATGATCATGGACGAGGTATCGCCAGACTCCAGTTGCTGGGCCTAAATAGATCCGATCAGCTCTCCGTCCACGCTTCTGTCCGTGCGAGAGCGCAACAACATACAATGTTCTCCGCCACTTCGATCTGCTTCGCGTGCTGTTTCGAGCTGTTGCCGTGGCTGCAGTCGATCTGTCCGGACATCAGTTGGTACCCCCGAGGAACCATCTGTCAGATTCGCTGGCGTACCATGATTTTTTGGGCGAAGCCAGCCTTGGACAGCTTCTCGCCACACACGCGGACGAATTCCGCGGCATAATTGGGTCCGCTCGTTCCGCCGCGGAGGATAACGTGGACATCGGGGTTACCCTGGGACAACTGTCAGCGCCTCCCATGTGCACCACGAACGTTGTGCTTACCTCAGTCTCGACAATACTGCTCAAACCACCCTTGCCGACGGACAGGAAGACGTGCGGTTGGCTAGCGGCGCGGCACGCGTCGATAGCGATACCGACCGTTCCGTCGGTGGAGTTCTTGAACCCCGTGGGCATGGACAGCGCCGAGGTCAGTTCACGGTGCACCTGGGACTCGGTGGTGCGGGCGCCGATAGCACCCCACGACACAAGGTCCGCGGTGTACTGCGGCGAAATGGTGTCCAGGAACTCGCAGCCGGCGGGGAGGCCCATCTTCGCAATGTCGAGGAGCAGCGTGCGCGCGAGGCGGAGGCCCTTGTTGATCTGGAAGCTGCCGTTCATCTCGGGGTCGTTGATGAGGCCTTTCCAGCCGACGGTCGTGCGCGGCTTCTCGAAGTAGACACGCATGATGATGTGCAGGTCCTCCTTTGCGGTCTCGGCGTAGGCACGGAGATGGCGCGCGTACTCGAGCGCTGACTCGACGTTGTGTACCGAGCAGGGTCTGTAAATAAGAAGGCTCAGTCAAGGCAAGGCAAGGCAGTACTACTAGACTTACCCGACGACTACGACCAAACGATCATCGCGCGAGTGCAGGATATTTTCGGTGTGCTTGCGGCCTGCGAGGACAGTCTCCGCAGCACTCAGGGTCCTACATATCATAAGCCGCATGAGCATCCATCCATGATGAGGGTAGTTCAACGACGTACAACGGCAGGTCCTCCTGGAGAATAGCGGGTGGGATGAGCGGCCTGGTAGCCCTGACCCGACGGTCGTCGAGTTGAACGAGGGCATCGCGAACGGTGACAGACATGTTGGATACACTTGACACTAAGTGTAGGACGTCGAGGAGGGAGTGGAAGGGCGGAACGGCGAATGGCGGGGGCGGGAAGGAGGGACTTCAGTGAGGTACTCCGGGGCGGTCAAGGGTTTATATACACTCACTCTCGGGCAACGGCGGCGGACGCTGATGAATTTTGTTGCTGTGGCCCGTGCGATAATCGGGAGTTTTGTTGGGGAACAAACCAAGAAAAGGGAACTGGGGGTGCTGGAAGAGGGAGGGGATTGTTTCCCGAGGCGCGATGAGGTCGGATTCGAGTCAATGTAGGCGCCCATATGTGCAGAGCCCGTCCGATCGCTTGCCTTACGGCATGCCCTTAGCGCACGTGGCTGCGCCGCCCTGCGCCTGCCAAATTATCGCCGCGTGCGCTTAGCTAGCGCCCGCGACCGTGGACGTGCCGCTACCGTGTTCAGTGCTGTTGTCGCTCACCACCATCTCCTCCCCACTACCCTAGTTTCTGCTCTCCTTTCAGACCTATATCGCCGCCATGGACTTCTCACAGATGAGCTCGGCCGAACAGGCACACATGACGCGTGTCATTGAGCGCAAGCAGGTGCGTTTGCAGGCTCGTCACAACATCCTGGAGCCCAGGAGTTGATCGGGCTTCGTGCTAGATGCAAGACTTCATGCGCATGTACTCGGGCCTCGTCGAGCGGTGCTTCAACTCGTGCTGCAACGACTTCACGAGCAAGGCGCTTTCGTCAAAAGAGGTGCGGCTCCGCGCTCGTTTGATGTGCTAAACTGCAATTGACCGCGCTGCCTCAGGAACAATGTGTCCTCAACTGCACAGATAAGTTCCTGAAGCACTCAGAGCGGGTGGGAGCGCGGTTCGCGGAGCACAATGCCGGTGCGTTGGTTCTCCGATGTGTGCCTCCACGACATAACTCACCGCCCCAATGTCCAGAGATGATGGGCGGTGCTGCGAGCAAATAGCGCGCCGGTCTGCGGCGCACACACCATTCCCTTCTTGTACTGTACAGCTTCCCATGCTCGAGCGTATAATGTCGTCATATAATCACCTCGCCTCTCCATCTCTGGTTGGACCGGTGCTTTCCATTCTCGCAGATGAGACGCTACCTCCGTGACGTTGACAGGTACGTACACGAGGTTAGCGGCACAGGACACAGTGCGGTCTCGTCCTCGTATCCTCCGACCGCTCCCGGATCCATCGCCGGCAGAAGACGCCTGTGCTGTACGCGGGACACGTTCCTCAACACATTATATCACTGTAAGGTAGGCCGAACACAGCGCAAAGAAGTACGAAGAGTTGACATATGGTCGAACAGATCGGAAGCGAACGTTCATCAGCTCAAACTCCAGCTGCCTAAGCAGTCGGAGCCCCCGGGGCAGCGTCGTTCTCCGTAGCGGTCGCAGGAGCGGCTCCTTCCGCGGGCGCTGCAGGCGTCTCCGCGGCCTTCTTGTCCTCCGCCTCGAGCTTGTCCAACCACTTAGTGATGAATTTCACGTGCGCGTTGTAGTTGACAGTTGTGTCGAGCACATCCCTGCGCCAAGATAAGTCAGCGCCAGGCGTACGCCCAGGAGATAGTGCGCAAACCTACCTCACGACGCCCTTGGAGTCGACAAAGAACGTTACTCGGGCGGTCTCCGTAAGGCCAAACAAACCCTTTCCAACGTGATAGGCCTTACGCGCCTCGCCGTTGGCGTCGCTCAGCACTGGATACTTTATGCCCCATGGAGGTCAGTCAAATGGGGACTTGCGGGACACAGCTGCGCGCTCGGGCACTTACAGTCAGCTTCTGCTTCTCGACAAATTCCTTCTGTTTGTCGACGGCATCGGAGCTAATGCCGACGATGTCGACCTTGGTCCGCTTGAAGAGGTCCTTCTCTGCGCGCGCCAACCATGTTCGCGTCTCTCGCACTCACGATCATGTCATAGCGCACGTACCGGCGAGAGCATCCCGGAACTGGCACGCTTCCTTCGTGCAGCCAAAGGACCCTGCATCGGTGTAAACGTTGATATGTCATCATGAGCACCGGGGGCACGAAGTTGCGGACGCCCATACGCACCGGACTTGGGGTAGAAGAACAGCGCAACCGGGACGCCCTTCTCGCCCGGCGTGAGCGTGTACGTCTCGCCGTCAGCGCCAGGGAGCGAGAGCGGCGGGGCGGGTTGGCCGATGAGCGGGTGGCGGGCCATTGGTGTGGGGGGCGTTAGGGGTCGTGCGGCGGTCGTTACGGAACGGTCGTGAGAGCCTGGGGTAGGGGCGGTCTCAGGAATCAGGCGGGCCTTCTCGCATTTTATACCCGCCGCTACGCGAACTCGTGGTTGGCCTCGGGCAGGCCGTTCGAAGCCTCGTCCAACCGCATTCTGATACCGTGAGGCCTGCATGCCTAGTGCGTGCGGCAGCTCGGACCTTGTAGGGGCCCTGCAGGGGGGGCACGTATATCATACTAGCAGATACCCGTGCCTACGCCACGCAATTTTTCTGAGGGCATATGAGGACGTGCAATAGGCGGCAACAGCACTCAGGGAGTCGGGACTTGGGGATGGCGGATATCGGAACTGACTACGGGAACATTGCACGACAACCGCCATTTTAGGCGCCAGTCACTCGGCATACAAACTGAATTGTCTGCCGCGTCCCATAGCATTGAGACCATTAGAGAGGGTTTCTCTGGGTTTGTACTGTAGTAAGTAGGGACACAAAATAGATTTCGGGCGATAACTATTCGAGTTAAGCTTTGTGGGTGGGCAGCCAAGGTTTGGGTGGTAAGCCAAGGTGAGCGCCGACATGCCGCGGCAAGCGCTCACGTTCGTGAGCTCGCGAACTTCGCGAGGTGCAGAACTCCGTGTTGCAGCTCACATTGCAATTTGTTCATATATATCTGGAATACATAGGATGCCATTTACAAATTATGAATAGAGTATGCTGCTACAAATCTACGCAGATTCCTGTTTACCGTTCGAGCTGCTACTGCTGGGGGAGCTAGGGGACGTCGAAGACTGACTGTCAGTGCTAATGGCGCGCTTTTTTGACGGATTAAGTGGCGTAGTGAGTGGATCCTCAAACGCCCACTTGCGCTTGCTGTTCTCCGGCGTGGAAGGCTCTGTCTCGTACCTCAAGTCAGTGCATAGACGCAGTGCAGATAGTTTAGTAAAAGTGTACTCACGGTGAACAGGCAGTGAACTGTGGGAGCGCGGAAAGTAAGCAACATTCTCCATAGAGAGATGGAAGCTTTCGGCGACCATCGCTGGAGCTGCGCGCTCGACAGCGGTAAGCTGGCCTACCACAGCGGCGTTGGATCCCTCGTTGGGCGGAAGAGGCTTCTTCCCGGCCTTGAAGCGGCCGTTGTCCGGGATCTCGACGACGGCCGAGATATGGCCGGGGTTGGCGTCCTTGAGTTGTTGGACAAACTGGTTAGCTGTGATCTTGAAGGACGCGGGGTTATCGTCACGGCCGCTGATCTCCCGTGCCGGCCCATTGACCATCATGACCGGACATTTGCGTGCGTCGGCGTCTGGTGCATAGGTCATCTAAGAGACTATCAGTAGGAGTCCAATAAGCTGTTTAGGAAGCGAACTTACCCAGACAATGTCCCCGATGAGATCATAGTCAGTATGCCGGGCATTAGTGCAAAGCTCGGCGTCCTCCGTGGGTTGAGCTACCTGTACTGATAGTTAGTGCCTACTTAGAACGTTAAAGAAAATGATGACGCACCATAGCCATCAAGACAAATGCACCATGGTCAGGAACTTCTGCATTTTCCTTGTTGAAGTACCTAGCATACGGGGATAGATCAGTTTACACACGGTCTCAACCTCGTAGAGCTAGTAAACACTACTCACCGAAAGCACGCCGTCAGCGGCATTAGACCATCACCCATCCAGAAGCTAGCGTCGTAGGTGATTGAGCGAGGCTTGGCTGGATCTGCTAGCCGCGGGTTCTCGAGGACGGCAATACCGAAGATAGACACAGAGCCTGGTGGGGAGCCCGCAGAGCCAGCATGTGGCTTGACTGGGCTGCCAGAGGTAGTGCGAGAGGTGGAGGGTGATACAAAGACCGTGCGGCGGGGCATGGTGAGTGAAGAGTGGTGAACAGATGAGCAGAGCCGAAGATCGTAGTGCGCAGGGAGCTGGTCGAGCAAGTGAAGTTGTGCAGGGGCATTTTATATCGGCTCCCATCCGCTGCTCGCGAACGTTCCAGCGTAGTCGGCGATGGAGCTCGAGCTGATGGCATTGTCGAGAGGTGGGTCACTAAGGATGAGGGACTGCAGGTGCGACGGCAAGCTACAACCGCCGTAGGGCGCATTTAGCGCCCCTTACCCCAAAATGGAATGCATATCGGACGCCGACACAGCGGGCGGGTACCTGGTGACTTCTTCAGCCGGCCCTCGCGAATATTCGAGAGCTGACGACTTGACGCCACTCTGCTTCAGTGGTGATGTCGGAATATCTCAGTGCAGGGCTCTGGATTGCTCATTGTGCAGGTGGTACACGTTCGCCAAATATAGTAGGCGAACTGGCCACTGCCTGAGCTTGATGCAACGGCCTAGGTATGTAGGTGATTTGTCTGATCATATCAACACCCAGATAATGTCTAGTAGGCTTTCTAATACCTGGTCATTGACTCAAAATAGTTCCCCAAACGTCGAGTGGTGCACAGTACAAATTCGCAGATTAATGTGTATTTTAATCTAATAGTACTTCTGGATACACAATATTAGTTGTAGTGGTTCCATCACTGTCCTCTGGTAACAAAACCTGAATGCGACGTGAAGAGCTAGCTCGGGAGAGTGCTACGTAGAGCTGTCCATGGGTAAAAACTGGAATACGCAGATCAACCCCAACATACTTAACAGACTGACCCTGTGCCTTGTTGATTGACATAGCAAATGCCAATCGGAGCGGGAACTGGTGTCGCGAGAGCTTAAAGGGGAGAACAGTGGATGAAGGGTTGAGGGTTATGCGTGGAATGAGAGCTACCTCGCCATGATGCTGCCCGCCAATGAGCTCAACCTCCAATACTCGGGCCAACATGCGACGGATGACCATGCGGGTCCCGTTGCACAGGCCTCGGGATGGTGCAAGATTGCGCAGCAGGATGACAGGGCTGCCAACCTTCAGGCGAAGTTCGCCTAATGGTAACCCAGAAGTCTTGAGAGAGCGCAGGTACTCAGCAGGATAGCCAGGGTCGTCGTCTGGATCTGCCCCAGGCTCGAGGATGATCTTGTCGGCGGAGGGATAGATTTGTTCCTCACCAGGCATACGATCGAGCACCCTGTGATTGATATCATCGACGTCTTCATTGCGGGCTGATAGGATGGTCCGATGGAGGAAGAAGTCGGCAGGAGGAAGGGCATTGGCAGAGGGAGAGAGACCGGCGTAGATTGTGTCTATCAGAGCGTTCACGTCGCCGCAATGGCGCATGTAGTCGGGGATAGTGACCTTGCTGTGATCGCCCTCGTGATGTGTACGTCCATGTCCTACGTCAAGAAGCCACTGTGCGAATTCAGTGTTGTCTTCATTCCCGTCAAGACGCATGTTCCGATGGAGGTGAAGGACACGGACATGTTCCCAGATGTAGGAACGGCGCAGACTCGCAGCAACAATGTCTTCGCGTGAACCTCGCACAACCACAGGGAGGATCTGTTGAAAGTCACCTCCAAAGACTACCGTGATGCCGCCAAAAGGTTTGTCGACGTTAAGGAGGTCACGCAAAGTTCGGTCGACTGCCTCGGGTGCGTAGCGATGTTGGTTTGCGGCTTCATCCCAAATAATCAGGCTGGTACAGCGAAGCATGTCGGCGTACTGACTCTCCTTCGGGATAGGACAGGTCGACTCTGCATTGATGTGCTCCACTGGGATTTTGAATCTCGAGTGGGCGGTGCGACCTCCAGGGAGGAGGAGCGATGCAAGTCCCGACGAAGCGACACAAAGAACAATACGCCCTTCTCCTCGAATCTACGCATGCAGATGTGTCAGAGGGGAAGCTTCGAGCGGTGGCAGAAATGAGATGTAGATAGCATTAGAACATTACCTTGTGACATATGGCTTCATACAGGAAGGTCTTGCCAGTGCCGCCCGGCCCGTTGAGGAAGAACAGTCCACCGCCGCCATCTTGCAGAACGCAGTCGACGATGGTATTGAAGGCGAGGCGTTGTTCGGGGTTTAGCTGGGCGACTTGGAGCTCCGCAGCCTGGCGCTCGTCTGGAGGGTTGTAGTCGAGCTGCTCGCTGATGTACGGGTTCTCCACCTCAGCGCCCCAGTTGCGCGATGGCGTTGGCATCCCTGGATATCGTCGGAGTGTGCTTCCCTGCTGAGGCTCATTCAAGAGCTTCTCGAGGAGGAAGAGCCCGTAGTCGTAGACATCCTCCTCAGAGGCGTCCTCACGGCCGAGCAAACGTAGACGGTGACGCAGGTCGTCGCAGATTGAAGAACGGAACTCGTTCCAGAGAGCGCCTGGATGGGCAGGTTGGCAGAAGAGGAGGACGGTGGCAAAGAGATGTCTGAGGCGGGTACCAGTCTGCATCTCAGCTGCCTCGGACAGGCACTCTGTTAAGACGACACCTTCGAGGGTCGTGGTAGCGTTCAGGTGCAAGGGCCTAGCAGGCAGGAGAGGAGACTCGAGTTCAGGGGTGAAGGTGATAGATAACCAGGTCGAGCTGAGGACCATCCTCAGCTCTCCAGGGGTCCTAATATACATAGAAGCCATGCTGAAACGGTGCGTACTAGGGGAGGCAAGCCTGCTACCTACGGGACCGTAACAATGAGGCGCTGCCTCATGGTGTCCGCACCGTAGCTGTACCGTATCCGCGTGTAGTCCATCCACATCAGTAACATGAGGCGTAGGTGAGGCATAGGTGAGGTGCGATCAAAGTCCATGTCCGAGACGCCCGGACCGTTGTAACACTGAGCCTCTCCTATGACTGTGCGCTCACTCGGTCTATCGCGATAATTCATCTCTGGGAAGCGTAAATTCATAAAGAAGAGCACACTTCAAAACATGGATCCAGGAAACGTTCTGTACCTCCTGCGTGCAGCGGCGCACTCG